>NC_059284.1:6745249-6755249 GCF_017591435.1 Portunus trituberculatus
CTATCGCTGTCTTTCATTTCTCTCTCTCTCTCTCTCTCTCTCTCTCTCTCTCTCTCTCTCTCTCTCTCTCTCTCTCTCTCTCTCTCTCTCTCTCTCTCTCTCTCTCTCTCTTTCATCACAGCCTTTTCTTCATTCATTCATTTCTTTTATTTTCGTTTGTAATCCAAGTACCAATATTTTCCCTACATACTAACAATCTTTACACAATCAAATGTTGTTGTTCCATTGTCTTTTTTTGTGTGTTTTCCAGTCCAAGCAACAAGTTTCCTTCACAGTACCAACTTTTACTCACAAACTTGAACGCTGTATGGTTTTCCTCTCTCCCGTCTTTCTCTTTATTCCCGTCCCTTATCAGCCAATCCGACTCTCTCTCTCTCTCTCTCTCTCTCTCTCTCTCTCTCTCTCTCTCTCTCTCTCTCTCTCTCTCTATTCGTACCCGTCGGTAGCATTCCTCATAGCTGCAACACGAGCCGGATAAAAAAGTTAACTGCAAACACCTTGAGATGTAATTACTTATGCAGTATCTTAACTCACTTCCGCCACTGCGCCGGTGAGATTAGCCAGCCGTCTGAAAGGTGTATGTGCAGAGAGAGAGAGAGAGAGAGGTGGGAGGTGGGGATTCGGTAGGAGGGGTGCAGAGAGATCGGTAAGATTTTTGTTCTTTGTGGTGATAGCAGTAGTAGTAGTAGTAGTAGTAGTAGTAGTAGTAGTAATAGTAGTAGTAGTAGTTGGAGGAATAGCAAGAATAGAAGTCGTGAGAAAGAGGAGAAAGAAAATATGGCAAATAATTTCATAAGATTATCAAAATTAACAGAGGTAATAAAAAAGTAGAGATTAAAACACACACACACACACACACACACACACACACACACACACACACTAATGATTCTGTGTGTTTGCCCTCGACAGCTTCAGCCATCATGGTGGACACAAATGGCGACCAGTTTTTGGTGTTTTCCTTACTATGATGGCGTGTGTGTGTGTGTGTGTGTGTGTGTGTGTGTGTGTGTGTGTGTGTGTGTGTGTGTTTGTATGATGATTAGAGAGAGAGAGAGAGAGAGATATTTGCATCCGATGTTTAGGGAATATGTGCTGGTGTGTTTGCTTTAGTCTGTTGTTGTTGTTGACGGTGGTGGTGGTGGTGGTCGTGGTGGTGGTAGTGGTGGTGGTGGTAGTGGTGGTGGTGGTGGAGGAAGTGACGCCGAATGCTCACACACGGAAATGCTTACATGAATACAACACTTCCATATTTTAATTCTCTCTCTCTCTCTCTCTCTCTCTCTCTCTCTCTCTCTCTCTCTCTCTCTCTCTCTCTCTCTCTCTCTGTGAGGGTCGCGGAAAGGAAAAGGACAGAAAAATGAGACAACGGACCAAAAAAAAAAAAAAAGAAACAGGTAAAAATAAAGAAAATAAAAAGAGGAATACTAGGAAGAAGAAGAAAGAAAAGTAGATATAAGAGGAAGAGGAGAAAGAGGAAGAGGATGATCATGTCTCCGGAAACGTTAGAATACTTCGTGACTTTTTTGGGTTTTGGCGCCTGAATTAAAAAAAAAGTAGAAGGTTGAAGGAAAAAAATGCTCCTGTTAAGATGCTAATGGTCACCAAGTCTCGAGTGAAAACAAAAGGGTTGTTGACTCAGAGGGCGACGACGAGGGAGAGAAAGTGAAGGAGGGAGAGAGGGAGAAAAGAAAGAGGATGAAGGAGGGACGTTGGAGGAGGGATGGAGAGTAGGAGAGAGAAGGAGAGTGAAGGGAAGGAGAGTGAAGGGAAGAAAGGAAAGTTGTTTGGTAATAAGTTAGGCATTTTGAGTGTCGTGTATGGACATAAAAGTGATGTAGTGTGTCAAGGCACCGGTATATCATGTGTGTGTGTGTGTGTGTGTGTGTGTGTGTGTGTGTGTGTGTGTGTGTGTGTGTGTGTGTGTGTGTGTGTGTGTGTGTAGGGAGACACCAAGTGCAATACAATGAAAAGTAAAGTCGTGTTAACTTTATAAACAAAACTCATGTCATCAAACTAAAGTAAGGTAAATATACATCAAGTAAAACATCTTTTTTTTTTACCTAAGGAAGAAGAAATATAGGCGTTCCTCCATTACTTTTTTCTCCTTTACCTTTTATATCATAATCCATCACACCCAGCCAGTCATATTCTCTCTCTCTCTCTCTCTCTCTCTCTCTCTCTCTCTCTCTCTCTCTCTCTCTCTCTCTCTCTCTCTCTCTCTCTCTCTCTCTCTCTCCTCTCTCTCTCTCTCTCTCTCTCTCTCTCTCTCTCACCTGTCAACATTGCCAAATTTTTCACGTGTTTTCCTTCCTCGTGTTGCCTTCCTATTTTCTATTCGCTTTCCCTTCCCTCCACTCCCTGCAATCCTGCACTACCAATCTTTACACTTCAGTAATGATGACTAAAAATAACAGCAAAAGATGACTTACCGTTGCATATTGCTGGGTAGTATGCGTACGTGCGTGCGTGTGTGTGAAAGGAGATTGAAGTACGTGTTTCCTGCGATAGCTAAAGAAAGAAATGGAAAAAGTATAAAGGAAATTCTGAATCTCCTCTCAGTGCATGACTTGAAGTGTTCAGACAGGTGTGTGGGTGCGTGTGTGTGTGTGTGTGTGTGTGTGTGTGGTGTGTGCTGGTATGGAATCAACATTAAGCATTGAGTTTGGCATTACGCTAATTGTGGAGTGACTGGTGTGGCTCATTTCCTATTCCACATACCTCCTGATTTCTTTGTTTCCTGTCTTGGGTCTTTATCACTGCTCTCGGTGCGTGAGGGGAGAATTATCCAGCTGCTCTCTTTGTCTGGCTTCTAAGTGCATTCCCTCTCGTCCTGTCACTGAACCGAACTCTCAAAACTTTCGGTGCATAATCTCGGCTACTTGTAACACGCTGTATTGGAAGTTATCAAGGTTTTCAAGGGCATTTGCGTGATATAATTGTAGTTTAATTTCTATTCTCTTCTTGTATCAAAAGTATCTTTGAGAATGGGACTTATTTTTCTAGTTTGTGAAAGAAGAGAGAAATCGAGGAAGGAAAATGTTAATGAATAAGAAGAAACGTTCAACGAAAAAAAAAATGAAAGAAGAAAACATAGAAAATTAAGGAAATTAGATGAGGGAACGTTTAACAGTAACATGGTAAAGGAAGAAAATGTTTAAGAATGCTCGTAAGGAAATGAGACCAAGGAACCATTTATGAACAAGAGCCATAATTGTAACTAGCCACATCTTTATCTTGCCAATCCAACCCTGTCAGCCTATACGTAAGTGAATCTCACCTAATCATAGTGTTATCATAAGTATCAATTTACAATGAATCCTGATAACGCCAAATTTCCACCTGATAATTGGCAATGCATTTTTACGCTTTATTAAATGAAAAATAAAAGGAAAAAATATGCTAACGTCTCCCTTGTGTAAAACTTAATGGCAGAGTGGAGCAATATTCATACTCATTCCTTTTCTTCATACTACTTTATCTTACTTTTGCTCCCTTTGTCCACATTCACCCTTCACATTTACCCTTTATAGCTTCCTGTTAATAATTCTTTTTCCATTGAAGCATGCGAAGGTAAGCGGGGGATGAATAGGTAAACAGCTTAATTACGGTACAGGCAGACACTACCGCTCCCGTCCCTCCCTTACCTACTCCCCGCATGTCTACGCTGCCTTCTATATGTTTTTAGCCCGCGAGGAGTTTCCGGTTCCTAGCAGTGATTTATTTAATGACAGTGCCACAAAAATTACTGCCCCTCGTCTCTCTCTCTCTCTCTCTCTCTCTCTCTCTCTCTCTCTCTCTCTCAGCATCGTAGCGAGGTGTCGAGACAAAGTTTGTTCGGAAATATCTCGAACACTTTGAAGCCTCGACCCAACAGGGACATAAACTTTTAACTTGAATTTAATTGGACTTAGGTCTCGGAAGAGGAACAAGTGGGAAGAGGGAGAGTTTGTCCTGTGTGTGTGTGTGTGTGTGAGATTAGTAGCAGCATCGCCAGTAGTCATAGGGAAATTTGCAGTAGTAGTAGTAAGAGTAGTGGTACTAGTAGATGGAGGAGAAAAAAAAGAAGAGGAGGAAAAGGAGAAGGAAAAAAAAAGGTGATTGAGAAGAAAGAGTAGTAGTAGTAGTAGTAGCTGTAGTAGTAGTAGTAGTAGTAGTAGTGGTAGTAGTAGTAGTAGTAGTGGTGGTGGTGGTATCAGTAGTAGTAGAAGTAGTAATAGTAATAGTAGTAGTTGTAATAATGTTAGTAGTAGTAGTAGTAGTAGTGATAGTAGTACTGGTGGTAACAGTAGTAGTAGTAGTAGTAGTAGTAGTAGTAGTAGTAGTAGTAATAGTAGTAGTAGTAGCTGTAGTGATAGTAGTAGTAGTAGTAGTAGTAGTAGTAGTAGTAGCAGCAGCAGCAGATGAAGAAGAAAAAGTAGAAGAGAAAGAAGAAGAAAAAGAAGAAGAAGAAGAAGAAACAGACAGTAGTAGTAGCAATAGTAGAACTTTTCACAATTTCCTTTTATTTAGACGGAAACCTTTCATTCCCTTTAAATCTCCTTCAATCTTTCCTCCAACTTCCTCCTTCAGTTCCCCAGTACTTCCTCCTGAATCTTTCCTCCATTCTCTCCAACTTATCTACCGGATGCAGGACCTGGGAGAGAGAGAGAGAGAGAGAGAGAGAGACAGACAGACAGACAGACAGACAGACAGACAGACAGACAGGCAGAAGGCCACGGAATCCCAAGACAAAATAAGATAATCTCAAGAGAATATCGTCCTTAGGGAAATATACAAAGTAAGAGTGAGAGAGAGGGAGAGAGGGAGAGGTGTGAGAGAAATACCTGCCATATGGAAGAGATATGTGAGGCAAGTGACTCTGCACACCTGAGAGAGAGAGAGAGAGAGAGAGAGAGAGAGAGAGAGAGAGAGAGAGAGAGAGAGAGAGAGAGAGAGAGAGAGAGATAGTACTCGTGTCTGAACATAGTCAAGTAATTTTCTATTTGACAGACAAGGTACAGAACTCCAAGCCCCTCCTCCTCCTCCTCCTCCTCCTCCTCCTCCTCCTCCTCCTCATCTTTTTCCATCTCATCTCATGTTTCCTCTTCTCTTTCCCTTCTCTTATTCTTATCTTCTTTTACCCTTTTCCTGTCATCCCTTCTCACAGTTACCCTTCCTCCTCCTACTCCTCTTCATTTTCTTTTATATTCTCTTATAGATGTAATAATAATAATAATAATAATGATAATAATAATAATAATAATAATGATAATAATAATGATAATAATAATCGTCTTTCTAAAAGTCTTAAAAAAGGATAGCATTTCTACATTTTCTTTTCTTTTTTCTTTTCATAATTCTCTCATTCATTTACTCATTGTAGTAACTATATATTTTCTCTTTTTTTCCTTTTTCTTCTTTTTCCGCCACTTTATTACATCTTTTCTTAATCCTTACTGCGTTTTTTTTTACCTCCCTCTTCTTCCTCTCTATCTTCCTCTCATCCTCTCCCTTCCTCACTCCATCCTTCCCTGGCTTTTGTTTTCCCCTTATTCTTTCCCTCTTTCCCTTCTTCTCTTATCTCCCCACCTACACTTTGTCCGTACTCGCTCCATTTAACATTTTCCTCCTCCTCCTCCTCCTCCTCCTCCTCCTCCTCCTCCTCCTCCTCCTCCTCCATTTTTTACGCCTTCTCTCACGTACATTTTTTTTTTAGATAATACTGGCTGCTTCTCTCTCTCTCTCTCTCTCTCTCTCTCTCTCTCTCTCTCTCTCTCTCTCTCTCTCTCTCCCCTGGTTTGCATTTCTTTACCGTTAGCATCGAATAATCTTGGTCTCCTTTTCCTTATCCTTAGCACCATTACTCTCTCTCTCCCTTCTTTATCTTCCCTTCCCATCTCCCCTTTCGTCGCGCTGTCCGGATGTGTATCTCCTCGCATCTCTCTCTCTCTCTCTCTCTCTCTCTCTCTCTCTCTCTCTCTCTCTCTCTCTCTCTCTCTCTCTCTCACAGCATCAGCATTTTAAACCAACTCTCCCTCATTATCATCCTCCTCAACCCTCACTGTCGCGTGCCCTTCACTCTCCCTCCCTCTCCCTCTCTCCGTTACCTTCTTCCTCTCTCTCTCTCTCTCTCTCTCTCTCTCTCTCTCTCTCTCTCTCTCTCTCCCCTTGGTGACGACAGCCGTCCCTCCATCTTCCTTTCCTCCCCCCCTCTATGTGGTTCCCTCTCACTCCTCTTGCCCTCAACCAGACTCTCTCTCTCTCTCTCTCTCTCTCTCTCTCTCTCTCTCTCTCTCTCTCTCTCTCTCTTTCGATGCGTCTTTCTGTCACTTTTCACACTTTCGATTCTTTCTCAATGTCTGTTTCTTACTATCTCTCTCTCTCTCTCTCTCTCTCTCTCTCTCTCTCTCTCTCTCTCTCTCTCTCTCTCTCTCTCTCGTTTCTTTTTACTTTCTTCGTCTCCTTCTTATATCTCAGTCTCCTCTCCTTCCTCCTCTTCGCTCCTTCTCTTGTTTATTTTCGTAACTTCCTTGACTTTTTTCTTTGTCTTCCGTCTTTGCTTCTTATCTTCATCCTTCTGATCTTTCTCTTCCTCTTGTTCTTCCTCCTTCTCCTCTCCTCCTCTTCGCCTCATCTTCTTTAGTTTGGTATGCATATCCCTTCTAAGTCTTTGTTTATCCCATGATTTCCTCCTCCTCCTCCTCCTCCTCCTCCTCCTCCTCCTCCTCCTCCTCTTCCTTCTTCTCCGCCGCCGCTAAGCAACTCAATACTCACATCGTCTTTTCTTTTATTTAACTTTCTATAATCTTGCTCTATTTTGTTTATGATTCTCTCTCTCTCTCTCTCTCTCTCTCTCTCTCTCTCTCTCTCTCTCTCTCTCTCTCTCTCTCTCTCTCTCTCTCTCTCCCTCTTCCCATTATTCTTTCTTTCCACTCACCTTTCTCCACCGTTCTCATTTATTTCCTTCGCCAGCCTCTTCTTCCCATTAATCTTTCCTTACCCTTCCTTCCTCCCTCCTTCTCGTCACCTTACTCTCCTCCTCCTCTCGTCTTTCTTCCTATCTTCCATTTTTTCCATATTTCTTCTTTTTTTCTGCCCCTTCTCCTCCGTCTCTTCCTCCTCCACCTCCTCCTTCTCCCCCAATTTCCTCCTGTGCTATAAAATGTCTAACTTATGGAGAGAAAGATTCCCTCTTCTCTCCCTCACTGTTGTTAGGAGGAATCTCTCTCTCTCTCTCTCTCTCTCTCTCTCTCTCTCTCTCTCTCTCTCTCTCTCTCTCTCTCTCTCTCTTCCTTTTTAAGTATTCAAAATGAGGCGACACAAAAGAAAATCCAAATTCCGTCAGTTTTATTCACTGGAGGGAAGAAAATGCAGACACGATAGAGATCTTGAGGATATTAAGAAAAGATGGGCAAAGTTGATTGTTTGAAGTGGTGGTGGGGGATTGACGAGAAGCCTTCTACCGTTTTATCCTTTCCTTGCACTTGTAAATAGAACCACAGTTACTAATAAACAAGTGCGCCTTCTGGGACTCGCTCTTCTCTTGTTTATGTACTCGTTCCTCTGTTTCCCATCCTCCTTCTCCTCCTCTTTCTCCTCTTTCTCCTCCTCCATTCAGCACTCGATATTATTCCCTCATTGTTGAGTGCTTCGAAAGAGCGTGAAGAGGCGAGAAGAGGAAGGAAGGAAGGAAGGAAAGGGGGAGAGAGAGAGAGAGAGAGGAAGCTTGAGAAGATCAGAGGGAGAGAAGGAGAGGGAGAGAGAGAGAGGAGGTAGGTTTGTCACGGTATGAAAATGAGGTGGCGACAGGAAGAAGAGGAAAAGAATGAGATAAAAGAATATAAGTAAAATAAGAGAAGTCTGCTCCTATCAGACCTGCTCCTCATTAAGTTTAAGTCCCCTTCTGTTTTCACTTCTAATTAATTACTAATTGTCTCCCTCACCCAACCAACCCAACCCTTCCCTCTTCCCTTACCATCCCTCCACTTCCCCTTGTCTCCCTCCCTCGCCTGCCCTTTAAATCTTCATCCACCTTTCCCTCCCTTCCTCCCTGTCTCTTCCATTCCTTTCCTTTCTCGACCCTCACTAAGAACAACATCATCATCATCATCATCATCATCATCATCATTATTACATACATTCATGCAGAAATTTCCCAGTAGCGTGCAAATGATCGATTCTTCTCCCCTTCTTATTTTTTTTTTATTATTGATTACCCTTACTCCGAAATTAACGTTGTTTTTCTTTCATCTCTCTATCTCGTTCCTTTTCTTTTTTTTCTGGTCGTTATCGCATTAGACTAATGTGCTTGCGTGTACGTGTGTGTGTGCGTGCGTGTATGCGTATTGCTCCATGATTTTTTTTCTTTTTTGGCTCGGAACAAGTAAAATCATGTGCTTCTTTTGTGTTGAGTTCGTGTCTTTTGTGGCTTTTGTGTGTCCTTGTTTCTCTTGTTTTTTGTTGTTGTTCTGTTCCCTCCTTTGTTTTCGCTATGCAGGAAGACGGGAGGAGGAGGAGGAGGAGGAGGAGGAGGAGGAGGAGGAGGAGGAGGAGGAGGAGGGAGATTATTGAAGAAGTAGGTGGGAGGGAGATGAAGGGAGGCATGATCACGTGAGGGAGAGAAAGAGAGAGAGGGAGAGAGGGGAGGAGGGAGGGAGGGAGGGAAGAAAGGAACGCAAATTAAGCAGTGGGCGGAGAGAAATTTGGAAAGGAGACTGAAGTGACAAGAGGGAGGAGGAGAGGAGGGGAGAAAAAGAGGAGAGAGAAGAAGAGGAGGAATGGGGAAGGAGAGAAGATAGATAAAAGGAGGAAAAGGAAAAAAGAAAATGAGGATGAGGAAAGTAGAAGTACGTGGAAGTAAAAGTTGCTTTACGAAGGAGGAAGAAAAAAAAGAAGAAAAAGAAGACGAGGAGAAAAGTTTCAATAAGAACAAGGAAGAAAGAAAGAAAGAGGACACGGGAAAGGAGAAGGAGGAAGAGGAGGAGGAGGAGAAGGAAAAGCTCCAACTAGAGAGCGGAAAAGAGATTGGAGAAGAAGCAGGAGGAGGAAGTGGGAGACTAAGTAATAGAGGGAGAGAAGCGAGAGGAATCAATGCAAAATAATTGGATGTCTCACTCGGTCGGAGAGTTGCGGAGAGTCGCGCTCTTAGCCTCGACAAGACACTCAGGGAAGGACTTCCAAATTTTCAGTCAAGTTTGTCAGAGAGAGAGAGAGAGAGAGAGAGAGAGAGAGAGACGAGAGGGGTGAATGGAATATGATTATCTTTCTTGTTATCAAATTTTAAGGTAATCATGTAATTCACAATATCTTTTTAGTCTAGTTTGTATTTCGAAAGAGAGGGAAGGAGTGGCAATATATATTTTTATCATGAAATTTTAAGATACTCATGTAATTCACAACTATATCTTTAGTCTACTTGTTCTTCCAAAGAAAAAGAGATGGACGGCACTGAATCCCTCTTCTATCACCAAATATTATGATAGCCATGTAATGCAGCACCAAAAAAAGAAAGATTCATTCACATATACATGACCTTTTAAAAATGAAACCAATACCTAAATTTTCCTTACTAGTTTAACCCCTTCAATACCGGGACACATTTTTACCTTGAAACTTGTGTACGATTAGACCACTCTATTGATATTAGCAAGGGTCTATGGAGGTCAAAAGATTAATGGCCATGCACAGTCTTCACTATTTTAATCCCCCATATGAGTTTCTGAAGCTGTATAAATAGTAAGGAAAATCAATATGGAAACACGTCATGGTACTGAAGAGGTTAATTATCATTCCTACTCATGCCTCACTTTCTGTAGTCTTGCAATATAAGTCCTCCTAGTATCTATATCACCACCATTCAGTACGGCAGAACCACAAGTAAATCTGAAATCCTTATAACACTCACATAAGCTTACATCTCTACACACATACACACAAATACTCATGTTCAAAGATTCACCTCTACATCCCTGTCTCCTTCCCCTCACTGAACACTACAAAACTCCTCTCTACAGCTGAA
>NC_059284.1:6757749-6762749 GCF_017591435.1 Portunus trituberculatus
GTGAGGTTAGGTGAGGTTAGGTGAGGTTAGGTTAGGTTTAGTAAATTAGGAAGATATTTACATTTTGAGGTTTAGATTACATTAGGTGGTTATATCAGGTTAAATAAGGTTACGAGTGTTAGAAGGTAATATGTTAGAATCGTGAGGGTTAGGTTAAGTGAGGTCAGGTTGGGTTGGGTTTTAGAAGCTGGTAAGTGAAAATTCGCTTTGTTGTGGATAAGAGGAAGGCTTTTTTGATGATCTAGGTTGTGATTTCATGGATTTTTGCCCGTACTTGTGAACTTGTGAATGTTTGTACGTGTGAGGGGAGAGGGTTTTGGGGAGCGGTTGGGTGTCATAGTAGTTTTTCTTAAGCATTTCTGCAAAGTTAGACAAATATGAAAGGCTGTTTTTTGTAAGATAGAGTGAGCAGATTTTTTTTTTTTTTATATATCTATCCTAAGTTTCTTTTTTTTTCAGAAGTGATATTTTGTGAAAGTTGAAAAAGATGCAGTTCACAACCGCCCTCTCCCCACCCCCCAAAAAAGTAAATACAACAAATAAATAAATAATAAAGTTTATATTCACTTACTCCATAAGTTATATTTTACTCATATTCACACTCTCTCTCTCTCTCTCTCTCTCTCTCTCTCTCTCTCTCTCTCTCTCTCTCTCTCTCTCTCATGCGTTTAACTCAACTTGAAGCTTCATTTCTCTACAAAAAATAAATAATCCTCCCTTTTACCTTTCAACTTTACCATCAACCCCTAAGTCACCGTCTAGACATAACAGTGAACCCTGAACCCGTCACCTTTATACCCCTAGCAGTGCCTCAAGTAAGCGCTAAGTAAAGGACGGGGAGCTTAAAGTGTCATCTAAAAGCACTTAGTCTCTCTTAGAAGGTTCCGTGTCCCTGCAGTTTTCTTTTGTTTTCCGCCTCGCTTTAGTTTTCGGGAACATTCAAGGTGACTCATTTTTCTTATTTGCATTATGAGGGAAAGTCATGCTGGGGGAGAGGAGGGAGGCAGGGAGCATGTGGCGGGTGATGGACGCTGCGTGATGGCGGGGGAGGAGTGTGTGGGCCCAGATAAGACGCACTCGTGATGCATAGTGTGGCCTCTTCCTCCTCCTCCTCCTCCTCCTCCTCCTCCTCCTCCTCCTCCTCCTCCTTCTTCTTCTCTTCCTTCCTTCTGTTCTTTCTCCTTTTACTCTTACTTCTATTACTTCATTTGCTTCTATTTCTTCTTACTGTATTCTTGTTCTTCCTGTTTTTCTTCCTTTTTTTCATGTTTTCTCTCGTTTTCTTCGTCATATGTTTGTTTGCTTTTCTTTTTTTTTCATCATCTTCCTCGTTTACCATTTCTTTATCATCCTCTCCCTTGTTCTTCTCTGTTTCTTCTTCGTCTGTCTTTTCTCTATCTCTTCTTTATCCTCGTCCTCCTCCTCTTCTAACTCATTCTCTCTGCGTTCCTCCACCTCCTCTTTCTCCTCCACCTCAGCTTCTTCCTCCTTTCTCTTCTTCTTCGTCTTCCTCCTCCAAAATGTTTCCTCTCGCTGATGTCTTCACTATTGTTTCCTTATTTTGTCTTACTATTTTGATTGTTTTCCCCTTTTTTTCTCTTTTTTCCCCTATTTCTTTTGAATGGTGAATTCGATTAAGGATTTTTGTATCTTCTTTTTCTCCTTTTTTTTCTTTCTTTTTTCCATATTTTTTTTCCCTTCTTCCATCTCCTCATTCTTCTTTTGTTCCTCCCTGCTCGTGTTTCAGAAGGCTTTCTTGTTTCCTATGAAGTGTTTGGCTGTTTCTTTGTTTTCTTTCTCTTTTTCTCATCTATTTTTTTTTTCTTTTCTCTTTTTCTTATTCCCTTTGGTTTGTGTCCGTTCTCTTTTCTTTTGTGTGATGTATTTGTTTCCGGTTCTGTTCTCCTTTCCTTCTTCATCTTCTATTTCTTCTTCCTCTTTCGTTCCCTTGTTTTCTTGTCCTCTCCCTCCTCCTCCTTCTCCTCTTTATCCTCTTTTTCCTTCTTTTTATCTGACATGTTTGATTCTATCCATGGTCTCTTCTTTATCCTCATTTTCCTCTGCCTCCATCTCCTCCTCCTCTTCTTCTTCTTCCTCCTCTTACTCCTCCTCCTCTTCTTCCTCCTGTACTTTCATTATCATCTTTTCTTCCTCCTTACTACCATCTCTTCCTTCTCCTTCTCTCTTCTTCCTCCACAACCTCCACCATCTTCTCCTCCTCTTCTTCCTCCTCTACCTCCATCATCTTCCTTCAACCTTCTTCTTTCTCCTCAACCTTCATCACCTCCTCTTCCTCCTCTTCATCCTCTTCTGGCCAATGAGAACAAGAAACAAAACAGGAAGCAGGAAAAGAAATAAAACACTGTCCTACATTTTTTTTCCATGGATTTCTCGTCTTCAGCTGAGGGAACAATATAGAAGCCATATAGAAGAGACCCTTTACTCCCCTTTAAGAACTCCGAAAAGGGAGCATTAAAGATCCTCGAAGAACCGTAAAAGGAGCATTGCCAAAGTACCGTAGCATCCACAAAAGAATTAAAGTGAATGCTCCAGGTAAGAATTTCATTATTTTCCTTCACTGAGAGAGAGAGAGAGAGAGAGAGAGAGAGAGAGAGAGAGAGAGAGAGAGAGAGAGGGAGAGGGAGGGTTTCTGAAATTATTTACTCGGGAAACTGTTTCGAATGCTAATGTTTCGGAATCCAGCACGAGCCAAAGCGAAGCGAGGAGGAAAAAAAGAGGGAAAAAACTCAGATGGAGGAAGGGAGAAGGAAAAGGTGGAATGCGAAGAGAAAAGGTATGTAACAAGAGAGAGAGAGAGAGAGTAAGCATGTGTACCAGTATGAGATTTTCCTATTGTGCTTTACGTCTCTCGAAAAAAGGAAGAGAGAAAAAAAGAGATCAAAAGTAAAGTAAAGGAAATAAACAAAGACAAACAAGAACAGCAGGAAAGAAAGAGGAAGAGGAGGAGGAAGAGGAGGAGGAAGAAGAGGAAGAAAAAAGGAGAAAAAAAATGAAAAGAAGAGGAGGAGGAAGAGGAGGAGGAGGAGGAAGAGGAGGAAGAGAAGAAGGAGGAGGAGGAGGAGGAGGAGGAGGAGGAGGAGGAGGAGGAGGAGAAGTAGGAGGGGGTCATAACTCGGACAGACACAAGAAGAGGCCCTCTGGTGTCAATATCAATAAGTACTCGAGAAGGAGATTAGTGACATTCTCCTCCTCCTCCTCCTCCTCCTCCTCCTCCTCCTCCTCCTCCTCCTCCTCCTCTTCCTCCTTCTCCTCCTCCTCTTATTCCTCTTCCCATTTTCTTCATCTTTTTTCCTCTCTTCCCTATTCTTCTTCTTTTTCTTACTTAACAAATAAATATTTCTTTTTTTTTTTTTGTGTAATTTTATAGTTTTATTTTAATCTTATTTTTTTCTCATAATTTTCCATCGTTTTATAATCCATTCTGTTTGGCATTAGAATTATAAAACAGAAAACTCACAAAATGCTACTCTGGTTAATGCTTTCTCTCTCTCTCTCTCTCTCTCTCTCTCTCTCTCTCTCTCTCTCTCTCTCTCTCTCTCTCTCTCTCTCTCTCTCTCTCTCTCTCTCTCTCCTCTCCTTCTCTCATTCCTTTGCATTTTTTTCAGACATTCTGCAAGGATTGGAACACCCTCTCTTTTTTTTTTTCCTCTGTCTTTTTCCCTCCATTTTTATATCCCTGGTGCAGAGAGAGTCCCCTTTATTCTTTTTTCCCTCCGCTTCTCCCGAACACTTCATGATAAGCTCAGTTTAGACTTGGACTTGGAATTATCCTTAAAATCTGCATATTTTACCAACTTTCTCCTTTTTTTCTTAGCCTCATTTATGCTTTGAGTTTCTGTTGCTTTTCCCTCCTCCTCCTCCTCTTCCTCCTCCTCTTCCTCTTCTTATCCCCTTATTCAAACGGAACCTTATCTTCTGTACGGAAAAGGTATATGAGAAAGGAAAATAAAAAGTAAATGCAAAAAGTGAATATAGAAAGAGACAAAGAGGAAAGAGATTTATGAATGCTTCAAGAATTTTCGCTTTGTGATTTACATATTTCAGGAGAGAATTTGTTTTGTACCTGTTTGCTTTGTCTCTCTCTCTCTCTCTCTCTCTCTCTCTCTCTCTCTCTCTCTCTCTCTCTCTCTCTCTCTCTCTCTCTCTCTCTCTCTCTCTCTCTCTCTCTCTCTCTCTCTCTCTCTCTCTCTCTCTCTCTCTCTCTCTCTCTCTCTCTCTCTCTCTCTCTCTCTCTCTCTCTCTCTCTCTCTCTCTCTCTCTCTCTCTCTCTCTCTCTCTCTCTCTCTCTCTCTCTCTCTCTCTCTCTCACAAACATATTCTTTCCTCTCTCTTTTTCTGTAGATCATTTTTCTTCTATTTTTTCCTCCTCCTCCTCCTCCTCCTCCTCCTCCTCCTCCTCCTCCTCCTCCTTCGCCTCCAGGCTTACTTACTTCAGAACACGAGAGAAGGAAACACGTTCGCTGAAATGAAAAGTCACAGAAATGAAGAATAGAAAATCGAAGTGACGTTCTTTTGTTATCTGGTTTTCTTTCTTTACGAAGTGAAAGAAAGATGCTTCCTTTCGCTCTCCTCCTTCTCGACCTCCTCATCCTCTTCCTCTTCCTCTTACTCTTCCTCCTCCTCTTCATCTTCTCTTCATATGCTTTCTATATTCAAAATCGGCCCAAATCCCCATTAACCGGAACTTCACTCTCTTTCTTATCCGGAAACAGATAATCACACGGCCTCTCGAATACCTCCAGTTCGGATGCGAATAACTACGATTTATACGATTTTTCCACGATAGGCAACACGAAGGTAGGACTGGAAATAATGGAAATCACGCGGACAAAAACCAGTAACCCTAAAAAAATCATGGTTTTGTAAGAATGTCAAGGTATTTTCTAAGGGAATGCAAAGAAAGCAAATAGACAGTGAACTAATAACAGCTTCTCAAGAAAATAGGGATTAAATGGAGAGCATAATAGATAATCCTGAAA
>NC_059284.1:6767749-6775249 GCF_017591435.1 Portunus trituberculatus
TAGAAGAGTGAAAACGTACCCAAGAAAATGTAAAAAAAAAAAATTGTCGAGGAAAACTATGAGTAATGAAAGTGTGTCTTAGAAAAGCTGGAATTAAATAAGATGAGTAGAAAAGTAGCCAAGGAAAATGTGAGAAAAAAAATGATGGCTGGGAAAATAAATAGGAGAGTGAAAACGTAGCCAAGGAAAATATAAAAAATTGTCAAGGAAAACTATGAGGAATGAAAATGTGTCTAAGAAAACCTTGAATAATGAAAATGATACGCAAGGAAAACATGAGAAATGAAAGTGACTGTAAAGGAAAGCTATGAAATATGGAGAGATAGCAAACTAAGGATAAGAAGCCACGCCGAGAATTCAGTGAATGAATGAATGAAAAGTCCGTAAGAATAGTATGAAAAGAAAAGAAATAACAAAGGAAAATACTGAGGATTAATGAATGAAAAATACTTGAAAAATCAGGAAATTATACAATTGAAAGTAAAAAATAAAAGATTATCATTGAAATAAATACTCTCTCTCTCTCTCTCTCTCTCTCTCTCTCTCTCTCTCTCTCTCTCTCTCTCTCTCTCTCTCTCTCTCTCTCTCTCTCTCTCTCTCTCTCTCTCTCTCTCTCTCTCTCTCTCTCTCTCTCTAAGCCATAATGAGTCAAATTAAATTATATGACAGAGAATATAAAAAACTAATAAACTTTTAGAAAACAAAGACAACATTCACAAAAAGTTATAGAAAAAATATTCATGTAAATCCATTTTTTTGTACCATCACATGTTATCTCTCTCTCTCTCTCTCTCTCTCTCTCTCTCTCTCTCTCTCTCTCTCTCTCTCACTGGCATCCATTGTAAGGCAGTTTATCTCCGTCGTGGGAATAATCAGAGGTGGCTTAGCATGTAAACTTTCTTATCTTCACTGCCAAGATAACAGTTTGTGCATAGATAACTTTGTGAGTCTCTGCCGCTCTCTGTAGCAACCCTCTCTCTGTGTGTTTTCCCTCACCTCCTCCTCCTAACTCCTTTTCCCAGCCTCCCCTTCCTCTTTCTCCTTCTCCTTCTCCATGAAATAGCTTGCACTGTGTTCTTTCTCTTTCTTCTCACACTAACTTCATTTTTCCCTCTCCTTTCTGTCTGTTATTCTAGGCAGTATTCCATGTCTTTGGTTCTCCTTGTTCTTCTCATCTGCCTCCACTTTCCTACCACCCCTCCTCCTCTCCCTCCTTTTTAGAATAAGGGCTGGTATTTTTCATTTTTCTTCTTCCTATTCTCTGTTTATATGCTTCCTTATGTCTTTACTTCCTTCCCTCCCATTTTTTCTTATCACTTCTTTTTTTTTTCTCCCATAGTACTCTTATACTTTCTTACATCCTCACACTTTTCTCCCGTTCCTCTTCCCTCCTCTTAACGCTCCTTTATTCCTCCTTATCTTTCCCTCATCTCTCGTCTGCTACCCCTCTTATCTTCCTTCCCTCCCCTCCATCTTTCATCCCCCTTTTCGTCTCGCCATCTCCCTCACAACTGTCACTTTCCGCTCTCTCTCTCTCTCTCTCTCTCTCTCTCTCTCTCTCTCTCTCTCTCTCTCTCTGTGGCCAGTGTTCAGAAACGCTTTGCTCTCTCACCAAGACTATTTTCAAAGGCCTCAGGGATAGTAAACCTCGTTCTCAAGATTGTTCCTCCTTTTAATAATGTGGAAAACTTGTTAATCTGTCACTATTACCATAAAACACCCTTAACAATCTTCGTAACGTTAACTAGGGCCTTTTAACGTGGTGGAGGTCCAGTGCAGAAGTTTTTCAGAATGTACTCTCTCTCTCTCTCTCTCTCTCTCTCTCTCTCTCTCTCTCTCTCTCTCTCTCAGACCCATATAAGGAGGGTTTGCATGTGAAATGTTGCCTAAACACTATATTTGGAACTCCTCGCCTCCCGCCGGCCAACACGCGGCTCCTGGTCTTGCTCTGCGCGTATTGGGGAAGCTGTAAACGTCACGCTGAGGAGAGTTACTGTCTGTCTGTCTGCGGCGCGGCTGCTGGCCAGGGGCGTGTCGCTGCGTGTGTGATTGGGTTGTGGTGGTGGTGGTGGTGGTGGTGTGGCGATGGTGGGGTTAATGTTGTGGCTTTCGTTGTTGTTGTTATATTTTCTCTGTTTTGTATCTGTTATTTTCTTCCTCCTTATAATGCTGGAAAAAAGAAAATATATATATGAACGTATGTATATAAAACTATATAGAATATACAAAACTACAAATTGTTATGGATATATGAAAACATGTGTGTATTGAGTATGTCTTTTACACACACACACACACACACACACACACACACACAAACGCTAAAATCTACTCGCAAGACCTTCACTCTAGTGGCACTTTTCACGTCTCCGGGAGTGCCAGAGAGGCGCGGCACACCCACTGGAGGGACACAGGGCCTGCCATTCACGCGGCACCGCTTTCCGAGTACCCAATTCGATACCCGCCATCCTCCAGCACTCCTCCCCACTCCCCACTCCCTACTCTATCCCCCTCCCATCCGCCACCTCCTTCTCCGGGGTCTCGTGTTACTATTTCGCGTTGAGAGTCGCGCGAAAAGGTTCCGATCCTCTTGGCCTTCACTCTTGATCCTAATCTTGAAGTGAAGCATGGTTGTGATTTCTTGTATTTAAGTGGAGGTCCTCGTCTCGTGTGTTGTTTGACTTTGTTTATGTTCCTCTCCTTTGGTATGCATTGATATTTGTGTGTGTGTGTGTGTGTGTGTGTGTGTGTGTGTGTGTGTGTGTGTGTGTGTTTTTTTATTGCGTGTGTATCTTTTTTCATTTGCTTATTTAATTATTTATTTGTTTATTAATTCATTCACTTGGTTTGTGTTTATTTTGCTTATTATTGTTTCTTTTCAGCTTCCTTTTTTTTATGAAACTATTCTCTCTCTCTCTCTCTCTCTCTCTCTCTCTCTCTCTCTCTCTCTCTCTCTCTCTCTCTGCAACTCACGTACAATTAGATTCAGATCACATTAAACACAATCAATACTTGTGTTTACTGTTTTCAAATTCATATAAAATAAGATATGAAAAAAATTATATACATACTAGATCACATAAGCCTTTCATTTAATTATTAGATTACACCTGATTTATCCCCGCAATTAAAGTTACTGTATAAAGTATTGCGTTCATTATAATAAGGGTGTGAATATTCATACCACCTTTCTCTCTCTCTCTCTCTCTCTCTCTCTCTCTCTCTCTCTCTCTCTCTCTCTCTCTCTCTTTTTGGTCGTCAGTCTATTTCAGTACTTTTCCCCTCGTCTCTCTTTACTCTCTCGTAGTTGAATCTCTCTCTCTCTCTCTCTCTCTCTCTCTCTCTCTCTCTCTCTCTCTCTCTCTCTCTTGGTGATTTATTTCAGTTCTTACTTATATTTTCAGTTTCTTCATGATGATTGATTGTAGTATTAATAGTAGTGGTGGTGGTTGCAGTAGTAGTAGTAGTAGTAGTAGTAGTAGTAGTAGTAGTAGTAGTAGTCGTGGCAGAGATGGAGGTATCGTTTTTTTTGTTTTTGTTGTTGTTATTATCATTATTGCTCTCTCTCTCTCTCTCTCTCTCTCTCTCTCTCTCTCTCTCTCTCTCTCTCTCTCTCTCTCTGTATGTAAATCAATTTTGCCTCTCATAACTGGCTACTCCAGCGCCATCCTCCCTGTCAGATTCCTCCGCGATAGAGCCACAACCACTTCCATCTGTCTCCCTCTCTCTCTCTCCCCTCTTCTCCCCTTCCTCACTCTATTCGCCCCCTTTACGCACTCCCCCTCTTCCCTTCTTCCGTCCATCACTCCCTTTTCCTCGCTCACTCCCTCCTCTTTGCTTCCTCGTATGATTCTTCCTATTTCTGATTCGTTTTATCTCTCTCTCTCTCTCTTTGTTTTCATTTTTTTTTCTCTATGTCTTTGTTTTTATCCTTTATTTTCTTTATGCTGTTTTGTTTTATATTTTCCCTTCTCTCCTATTTTTAGGGCTTTTTTTTCTTTGCTATTTTCTGCCCATTTTTTTTTTTTTTTTTTTTTACCATATATCACCTTTAAACAATGTGTGGAGAGGAACAATGGACACCTCACTGATTGATACAAACTTTCTGTGTCTATTTCTCGCTAAAATTTCATCATTCCGTGCTGATGAAAACGATGAGTTGGTAATAATATTCAATACGGTCAAAATCCATCCCTGGCCATTTCATTTTTATATGTCTATTTTTTTTTCCGCTGTTTTTTTTTTTTTCTTTTCATTTTTTGAGTTATGTCTTTTTAGATTATCAACACGTCTTTCTATATTTATCCATTTTCTTTTTTAACTCATTGATATTTCCCTTTTTTTCTTTTAAATGTTACTTTCTCTTCCTATCTTCACTTTTCCTTTCATCTCTTTAACACACTTATTTTTGTTTTCCTTATTCCCTCGTATCCATTTATTCTTACCTATTTTTTGTATCTTTATTTTTTTTCCATGTTTCACCTTATTCTATCCTTATATTCTTCTATAGGAACTGATGATTCTTCTCCCATGGTGTCCTTCGCCCTTCGCTCACTCACCCTCGGCTTTCCCAAGGTTGCATGGCGTTGAATTAAGCTCAGTCTGCAGAGGGGAGGCGTCGGACAGGTGGTAACAAACGAGTGAGTGCGAGTACCCTGTTTTGATTAGTCATTCCCGCAAAGGTTCCATTTTCTTGATTGGAACGAGGTGAGGTTAGGTTAGGAAGGTGAATGGGTGGATGGAGAGAGAGAGAAAAAAAAATGTTGGTTATTGAAGACAGTAAAGGTAAGGAAAGATGCGAATGCACAAGAGAAATTTTATCCTGTTCGTGAAAAGTTTGGGTTTATATTCTGAAACACTTGAGACTCTTATAAAGACTGTTTTCAAAGGCCATCAAGACTATAAATCAGGTGTTCATGAGTGTTTTTACCACTAAAGACGCAGAACTCTTTTAAAACTCATAAAAATAACCTTGAAAACCCCGTTAACTTCCACAAGGCTAGATTCTGTAAAACTAGACGCTAACACTCTAAAGAAAAATGATTAGGTTAGCATAGGTTAAGTTAGGTCATCGGTATTTTCCCCACTAACGATACGAAAAACCATATCAAGCTACCACTGGAACCATAAAAACGCCATTCAAACCACCATTAACTTCCACAAGACTAAACCCCGTAAAACTCGAGGAGACCAAAACACTCCAGAATAATAATTTACGGGGCCAGTTCATTGTTTTTCTCCGTTTTCTTTTCTCGCTGTCATCCGTCTCCACTAATCCGAAAGATGACAGCTTCCGCCTTCTCCCCTCGTCCCCTAAGGATCTCCCTGACTATATCCCCCATTAATAACTCCCCCCACCGTTCCCCTTAGCAGTTCCCCCAGTCCTCAGGGGCTCTATAAACCCATTACAGACACCAGTGCGAGAGGGGAGACTAGTGAAAAATTTACATGTGTCCCCCATCAGCATATTTAACAGAAGTCGTCCCTAGAGAGAGTAATCCGGTGTGGAAACTTGGGGATTCCTTGTTGGTTTTAGTTGTCTTGTACCGAGTGGTGGAAGGGGAGAGGGGAAGGAAAGAGGTGAAGAGGAGTACGGAAAGGGAGAGATGAAGAGGAGAGAGGAAGAGGAGAGGGGAAGGGAGCCGCTAGGGTGAGGAGAGGAGAGAGGATTAGAGATGGAGTGTGTGCTTGCAAGGTGTGTTTCTGGTAGTAGCAGTAGTAGAAGTAGTAGTAGTAGTAGTAGTACTAGTAGTAGTGGTAGTAGCAATAGCAGTAATACCAACATCAGTAGTAGTATCAATAATAGTAAGGTTAAAACTCAATACTTTCCTTCAATGTGCTGACCAGATAGAGAAACACACAGATAAAAGAGAAGAGATACTCAATCAATCCTTTTCATCTCTCATCCCTTCAAAGTAGTCACGTGAAAAGATCGAACGTTTCTTGCAGTCCCTTGATTAGTGAGACAGACGAGAAGAAACGAAGAGATACTTAACCAATCCTTTTTACTTCCCACCCTCTCAAAGCCCCATTAAAACCCACAAAGACATAAACAGAAGCCTCGTACATACCAGCTCACTACCTACCGAAGCATCACTCCTCCTCTCACATTACTCACGCATACACGCTTGGCTAATTTCCCTTAATTGGATTACTGGAGCTTCCATTAACATCATCGCAAGCAGCACGTGATATGATTAATCCACTGAGAGTAAGCAAAGCAGCATAATAGACGTGTATAGATAACGCAGCATCACAAGCCGGGTGAGGAAAAGGCGAAGGATGCCCGATGTGTGGATGAGGCGTAAGATGGAATAGGTATTTGCTCTTCCAGGGACGCAATATGTAGTGATGACAGAGGAGCATCAAGGAGGCACACGAGAAGGCATTTCCAGCCGTCCAATGACACCTGATACTGAATGAAACTTTTCCCCCGCGAGATGGACTGCTGCAGAGAGAGAGAGAGAGAGAGAGAGAGAGAGAGAGGGAGTGTTTTCATGCAACTGCGGTCTCATCTTCGTTTCGTCTTTCACTGTGGATAGACTCAATCTCTCTCTCTCTCTCTCTCTCTCTCTCTCTCTCTCTCTCTCTCTCTCTGAATGAAGATAAGATTTACATTTCAGTTTCCTGGTTTATCCAAGTCTTTCCCATATTTTCCTTTATTTTTCATTTAAATGGAGAGAGAGAGAGAGAGAGAGAGAGAGAGAGAGAGAGAGAGAGAGAGAGAGAGAGAGAGAGAGAGAGAGAGAGAGAGAGAGAGACGGATAGAGGTAGGGGAGGAAATGGAGGGGTCGGGATGAGACAATTAATAAGGGGAGAGGAACAATATGTAGTGGTGAGCTATGTGACGGGAAGGTGGAGGGAGAGAGGGAGAGAGGGAAGGAGGGAAGGAGGGAAGGAGGGAAGGGCGATAACAGGGTGACGGAGGGAAGGGAGAGAGGGAGGGAGAGAAAGAATAGCTACCCGTAGTGTAATGTTTGTATTGTGTGTGTGTGTGTGTGTGTGTGTGTGTGTGTGTGTCATCTCACCATCTCACACACGAACAGAAAAAAATAATTGACACCATCCTTACAATTTCGAAACACTAACAAACATCAGAAAAACACTCACTACCACCACCACCACCACCACCACCACCACCACCATGTCCACAACAACAACAACAACAACTACTACTACTACTACTACTACTACTACTACTACTACTACTACTACTATCTACTACCCTACTACCTCCTCCTTTTCCTCCTCCTCCTCCTCCTCCTCCTCCTCCTCCTCCTCTTCCTCCTCCTCCACAATCAGCACCCAAACAGCCGGAGTCATTAGCACCATCACCACCAGCACCGCCTTGCCATCAAGAGGGTGAGGCTGATGACTGTTAATTGGCCTCGTCGCTTTACGAGACCCAAACCGACAGAGACGAGGAGGAGGAGGAGGAGGAAGAGGAAGAAGAGGTGGTAGAGGAGCAAGAGGAAGAGGAAGAGGTGAGAAGGCTGCGTA
>NC_059284.1:6782749-6797749 GCF_017591435.1 Portunus trituberculatus
TACGTCTCTTTACCAGGCTGACAAAATATACGTGTGTGTGTGTGTGTGTGTGTGTGTGTGTGTGTGTTGATAAAGTGTAAAATGTGTTGTCATCTTGTTTTGTTCCTCTTCGTGTTCCTCTTTCTCCTCCTCTTCTTCCTCTTCTTTCGTGTTAAGTTTGGATGTTTTGCTCTTTCTCGTTCTTCTTTCTTACTTTTTTTTTACTTTGTTTTGATATTGTTGGTGGAGGTGTAATATTCTATCTTCTTATGTTTTGTCTTTTGTCTCTCTCTCTCTCTCTCTCTCTCTCTCTCTCTCTCTCTCTCTCTCTCTCTCTCTCTCTCTCTCTCTCTTTCACACACAGACATGCATCATCAGTGTGTGTGTGTGTGTGTGTGTGTGTGTGTGTGTGTGTGTGATAACAGGAAAATATTTTTGTGTTTTCGCTAAATTAACTCAAGGTCCTTCCTCCTCCCTCTCTTCCTCCTCCTCTTCTTCTTCTTCCTCCTCCTCCTCCTCCTCCTCCTCCTCCTCCTCCTCCTCCTCCTCCTCCTCCTCCTCCTCTCTTCTCTGGTCTGTTGATTTGGTATTCTTCTTTCATTACTCTCCCCTTTTGTCAGTCCAAGTCGTTTCTGAAGTCTGTTTGGAGTTTGGGCAAAGAATATACGTCTCTTCTTTACAAATGCTGCTCTCCTGACCTTTCCTACCTGCCAAGGAATTGGTAGTAGTAGTAGTAGTAGTAGTAGTAGTAGTAGTTAGTAGTAGTAGTAGTAGTAGTAGTAGCCGTGGTGTTTATTATCGTAAGCTTAGAATTTAATAAAGGATTGTTGGTGTGTGTGTGTGTGTGTGTGTGTGTGTGTGTGTGTGTGTGTGTGTGTGTGTGTGTGTGTGTGTATGTGTGTGTGTGTGCGTGCGTAACCTTCAATGAAGTTATAAATAAGTTTGAGTGAGATTGATAACAAAGAGAGAGAGAGAGAGAGAGAGAGAGAGAGAGAGAGAGAGTCACTATTCTTTCACCAATTCAAGAACCACCAAATACAAACCCATTCCTTCATGTCCCTCCTCCTCCTCCTCCTCCTCCTCCTCCTCCTCCTCCTCCATATCTCCCCACACGCCCTTCCTCCCTTCCTCATTACGTCCATTTTCCCCAGTACTTCCCTTCCCCCTTTATCTCCCTCCCTCCCTCCATCCCTCCATCCCTTCCTTCTTTTCCCTCCTCTCTTCCATCCTCATTTTCAGAGTGAATTATAACTCAGTCCGACCGTTTATACCTCTCTCTCTCTCTCTCTCTCTCTCTCTCTCTCTCTCTCTCTCTCTCTCTCTAAGACGCTCGTCTCATATATTCAAGGCATCTAAAATTAATTTCGTCCTTGTCATATCTCGCTAGGAAATCATGCTGCATACGAAAGACTCTCTCTCTCTCTCTCTCTCTCTCTCTCTCTCTCTCTCTCTCTCTCTCTCTCTTTGTTATTATTTCACCGTGTCTTTCTTCAGTTAATAATTATCTGGTTATCATCAAACTTCATCTTTTCCCTTCATTTATTCGCTTCCTTATTCATTTCTTCTCTTTTCAGTGCTCTTTTTCTTACTACTACTACTACTACTGCTACTGCTACTACTTCTATTACTACTACGAGTGCGCACCTTCTACTTTACTCGTTACTACCTTCGTTCTTTACCTGGCCAGAGCTCCAAGTGGTTTTTCATGCCGGGAAAACATTACCTCGCTTCACTTAATGGTTTTAAAGTTAGTGCTCCCTGCTTGCTATCTTTCTTCCGCTATCTCGTGTTCTTTTTGTTCTCTTTCCCTATCTGACATTCACCTCTCACTGTTTTGTTTGGCAACTTTAGCTGTCTGTTCTTTGTGTTTATTCTCTCTCTCTCTCTCTCTCTCTCTCTCTCTCTCTCTCTCTCTCTCTCTCTCTCTCTCTCTCTCTCTCTCTCTCTCTCCATTCCATATACAGTTTTGTTGGCGTAAAATATTCGCCTATAGTTATTTCTTTCCTGTGTGTTTGTCTGTGTGTGTGTGTGTGTGTGTGTGTGTGTGTGTGTGTGTGTGTGTGTGTGTGTGTGTGTGTGTGTGTGTGTGTATGTGTGTGTGTGTTACGAGGTAGTGTAAGTACCTAAGAGAGGAAGTTTAAAGAAGGAACATGGATTTCGTTTTACTACACACACACACACACACACACACACACACACACACACACACACAGGAAAACTCGTTCATACAGTGTTCATGTTTTCCGGTCGTGCAGGAAATGTGGCGACCAGGAAATGTAAGAAAGTAGTATCATTTTTACCGAGGTTTGTATTCAAAGAGAGATTTTACATGTAAGATTATAAAACGAAGAGAGTCAATGTTACAATATATTCTCGTGTGTTGATAGGAAGTGCAGAGATGATATTTTATTCTAACTGTATTTCATTTTTTAATAGTTTATGGCTTCATTTAAAATTTCCATACCAATATTTTGGTCTGTTTTTTTATTTCTATTATTTTTTTAGACTTTATAGGTTAAAGAGGAATTTCATAATCATATTTTCATTTTTTTGTTGAATTTGTATGTTTTTTTTTTTTTTTTTTTTGCATTGGTATAATTTCAAGTTTTTTTCTTTTTTATTACTGTAGGGAATTTGTGGTTCCATGTTAACTTACAATCTACGTATATACTTTTTTGGCTTGATTTTTCGTTATCAGTATCATACTCGCAAACTCTTTACTTCCATCCACACCTTCCTCATTCCTCCCACTCTCCCTCCCTCTCCTTCCTCTTCCTTTCCCCACCGTCTCTCTCTCCACTCTCCTTTCCCTCTCCTTCCCTCCACCACCCCTGGCTCACTCCCTAACTCGCTCACTCGTTCACAGGACACCCCGCGGTCTGAAGGGAGAATCTATTGGATAGACGGAATCACATCAACAATGCAAACCACCAATTAGTAAGTAATTCCGAGCTTGTCGTGTTTTATTTATTGCCTGAATAATCGCGGCCAATTTTCGCGCCTCACAAATCTATCCCTCGTGACGCCGCGCTCACAGACACACACACACACACACACACACACACACACACACACACACACACACACACACACACACACACACACACACACGTAAGTTAGGTGATGGGGATAGTAGCGGCAGATTCTTATCTCAGGAATATTAACACCATCGTCCTTTGTGCTTTTGTTTATCGATAAGCGCTTAACTCTCTCTCTCTCTCTCTCTCTCTCTCTCTCTCTCTCTCTCTCTCTCTCTCTCTCTAAACAGGTTTCTAATGGTAACTGTCATTTACATATTCATTTCGTACTTTTTATATATATTTTTTTTACTCTGTTTTTTTATATTTGTTTTATAATTTATATTCGCACCATGAACCCACACCTCTCTCTCTCTCTCTCTCTCTCTCTCTCTCTCTCTCTCTCTCTCTCTCTCTCTCTCTCTCTCTCTCTCTCTCTCTCATCCCCCTGTCCCTCTGCAAACGTACCCAGCTCGGCCATTCCAATATAGCGCAGTTACAATATGATTCATAAACGTTTGAGCAAAAGTATCGACTCCATAACATAAACAAAAGCCTAACGTTCGTTCCTTTAGGCTATGTAAGACACCTGAGAGAGAGAGAGAGAGAGAGAGAGAGAGAGTCGTATGTCAGGAGTCTCAGTGATACCAGTGTTGTAATGGATGGTAGTGGTGGTAGTGGTGGTGGTGGTGGTGACAGCTCTTAAGGAAAAAAAAAAACATCAAGGTTTATTTTTAGAAGCAAGACTAATATGAAAGAAAAAAAAACGTTGGATATTTTAGCTGCAGACTCGAGATGACAGGATAGTACTAGACGAGAGAGAGAGAGAGAGAGAGAGAGAGAGAGAGAGAGAGAGAGAGAGAGAGAGAGAGAGAGAGAGAGAGGAATAGGGGAAGTAAGGAAAAAGGGATAAACTAAGTAATGATGAAGGGGAGAAAAAATTATGATAGAAGATGGAGGGAAGGAAGGAAAGGAGAAAGCAGTGAGCAAGAGAGGGAAAGGAGGAGGAGGAGGAGGAGGAGAAGGAGGAGGAAGAGGAAGGAAAGGATGAGGAGGAGGAGGAGGAGGAGGAAGAGGAAGGAGAGGAGGAGGATCAAGGAGGAAGGTACTCATTGGCGTTGCATTATGGGAACGAGGTAAGGGAGATAGCTGTCCTTGCCGGGTGAGGGAGTGATACCCCTGGTCCCCTCTCTTCCCCAATATCATTTCTGACCACCAGCAGGAAGAGTAAGAGGAGGAAGAAAGAAAGAAGAGCAGAAGATAAAATGAATTGGAGAAACGGTAAGGGGTTGAGTTTTCATGTAATCTCTGTTTCTACTACTACTACTACTACTACTACTACTACTACTACTACTACTACTACTACTACTACTACTATCATCCCTGACCTCCAACGTAAGAAGAGGAGGATGAAGAAGAAAGGAAGAGGAGAAGATGAAAAGAATTTGTAATAGTAGGTAAAAGAAGGATTTGTTTATTTTGTCACTTCTGTTACGACTACTACTACTAGTACTGTTACCACTATCACTTCTACTAATAATAATAACAATAATAATAATAATAATGATAATAATAATAATAACAATAATAATAATAATAAGAAGAAGAAGAAGAAGAAGAAAAAGAAGAATAAGGATAGTAATATTACTGATACACCACCGCCTTCCTCGCAAATCGTGCCTTCCTGCCTTCCCGAACCCACTTCCTGCTACGTATTTATGCACCACGAGTCTTAATAGGAGGTTTGGATTCTCCGTCACGACCCTTGACGCCGCTCTGTCTGCTTGGCGATACGACCTGAGCCTGAACCTCACTTGCCTCACCTCCCGCCGCCACGTGACCCGGATTAAATGAGGGAATTTGGCGACTGACAGGAAAGTGAGTGAGGCGTGTTTACTTGTATATGAGACTAAGATGAAACACTGCGGCACACCTCCATTATATTTGAACAAATTTATTAGTAGTTATACAGGTTTTTAGTTGTTTTAGTGGTCTCATTGACAGATGCATAAGAATAAGGTGAACACTCCTTTGATCACGCCTCATAATCTTTGTGGCCTTTTGAAATAGAGAGACGAAAGCGTTTCAGGATACAAGTATTTTGAAACACTTACGCACTACATCTCTACTGTATTCCAAGGGCTCTAGTTGAAATGACGGGTTTCTAAAGGTGTCTTCTTTCTTAGTACAGAGTGCCAAAATGTCTATATCATTAATATAAAGAACACTTGAGAATCTGGCTTCTATGTGGCCTTTGAAAATAGTCATGGTGAGAGCGCAACGCCTTTCAGAATACAGGCTAAACTGAGGTAGCTAGGAAGGGAGGGATATCTGGGTGGTTTGAGGTGGCGCGCCTAACTTAAGAGGCTGGATGAGACACACAGAGGGAGTTTGGTGTTTGGAGTACTTATTGGAGGCTGGGGAGTGTTGGTTTGGGCGCCACTGAAGGGACGTGAGGCGTGTGCTGCGTCTGAGGGGCGAGAGGACACATGATATTGGACATTGGACACTGATATTTGGAGTATACGAAGGATCAGAGAGGAAATGATAAATGTAGGAGGATTCAAGTTTCATTCCCTACTGTAAGGATGAGAAATTGGGAAAGGAATGAATGAAAACTTCTTCTTTTTTCTTGCCAGTATCAACGTAAGGTGAACATAGCACAGTGAAATGGGAAGTGAAAGAAAAATATATGAAGTATTATCTGTTACTATTACTATTATGAAAACCAATGAAAGGTCATCAAAAGGGAAACAATAGGAATAATACAAACAAAATCAAGACCTTTCCCAATGGGCAAATTATGGGAATGCAAAATTAACAGTAGAGAAAAATAGGAGAAAAATGATAAATAATACAGTACTTATGGAGTTTGAAGGAAGATAATAACGATTGACCTGAAGTAATGATTAATAAAAACCAGACAAACTTATTTCCTACACAGCAGTATATGGGGAGAACTAGAGAATGAGTTCTGATGGTATACTCGTAAGAAGAATGGAATTAAACACACGGAGATTAGAATTACAAGTAGGATTTCAAGCATGACAGTGGGACGTAAAATTCCCTTTAAAGAAATAGCATGTTATGAAAAAAGAAAAAGACTTCAAATATTCTTACTGCCTCGTGACAATTGGAAGCAAAGAAAACACAGAAATAGAAAGAGAACAGATTTCCAAGTGCCCGCTACATGAAGATATGCAAACTGAACATAAAGAGGATGAAAAAAATACTGAAATCTACCACTCTGGCTAACTCAAACACCACCTGGCGATAAAAGGCGAAGCAGAAACCCACCAACCGCAGAAAATAACAAAAAAATACAGAAAAAAAGGTATGCTATCGTTCACACCGCTCTGGAAAAATTGAAAAGGGAGATGAAGACTCTAAAATACAAACGGAAAAGGGGAGGAGGAAAATAGACAGAAAGGAAAAAAGAAAACACAAAGTAGTAAATAGTTCTCGGGTGGAAGCAATGAACAGATGAGGGAGAGGAGGAGGTGGAGCAGGAGAAGGAAAAGAAGGAATGAGGAAAAGTGGACAGAAAGGCAAGATGACATCAGGACGTGTGTGGAGAATAGAGAAAGTGAGAAAAAAGAAGTCAGAGAGAGAGAGAGAGAGAGAGAGAGAGAGAGAGAATGTGATGACCATGACTCCAGTGTGACGCGCAGGTCGTTCGCAGACACTGGAATAAATTGGCGGTGACTCGAGACAAAGGCACACGTCACACGCCGGAGGAAAATAGAATAAGGACAACGAGACAGCGGCGAGGAAAGAAGAATATATTGTGGGGGAAGAAGAGAAGAAAACAAACCGAGAAAAAGAAAAAAAGAAAAGCAGAACAATGACGATTCAAACCCATGACAACACCAAACTTCGCACACACACACACACACACACACACACACACACACACACACACACACACACACACGCACACGCACACGCACAAGCAGTCAAGCAAACAATGCCTTACTTTGTTTACTGAAATCTGACATAATCTGCTTCTCCAAGTGTTTGTCTGTCACCTGCGCTCCTTTTTTATCTCCTTCTCTTTTTATCTGTCCTTCGTGTGACCTGACCTTCTCTTGACCTCGAGGAGAAAGAGAGAGAAAAAAAGAAAGAGAGAGAGAGAGAGAGTTTTTTGTTTACCTGTTCCATGTATACAGTCTCTCTCTCTCTCTCTCTCTCTCTCTCTCTCTCTCTCTCTCTCTCTCTCTCTCTCTCTCTCTCTCTCTCTCTCTCTCTCTCTCTCTCTCTCTCTCTCTCTCTCTCTCTCTAGCATGTTTCTACCAAAATGTTATTCCTTTTTTAATCGTTTTCTACATTCCTGTAGTATTATTGTGACTATTAGTACTAGCACCGTTTAATTGCCTGCCTTGTTGCTTTTGTCGTTTCTGTTATTGCTTTAGTAAATTTTGCCGTAGCAGTAGCAGGAGTAGTGACAGTAGTAGTAGTAGTAGTAGTAGTAGTAGTAGTAGATTAGGTTCATTGTTTAAATATTGGAATTGAATATGTAACTCTTACGCTCTTTCTCTCTTCCTTCTTCCCATCTCCTCTCGTTTATCTCTTTGCCCTGTCTTCATCTACCGGTTTCTCCATGCCTTCTCATGTTTCAATTTCTTTCATCTCTTTCCTCTCCCTGACTTACCTTACTCAGCTTCCCCTTACCTCTCATTCCTATTCCTTCCTTTGCCTTCTGTTTATTCTATCGTATCCTTCGTCTCCATTCTCCCTTATAACATTCTTTTCCTCGATCCTTTTTCTTTATGTTTCTCGATTTTCCTTTCTTTTCTTTATTAGATTCCAGCTATCTGTCTTTCTTTCATCCCTCTTCTCTCTCTTCCTTCTCTCTTTCCTTTCCTACTTTTCCCTTCTTCACCATTTTCCTTTCTTTTATTTCTTTATTCCAGTCATCTTTTTTTCATTCATCCCTCTCTTCTCTCTTCCTTCTCTCCTTTTTTTCTTACTTTTCTCTTCTTCACCGTTTTTTTTCTCAATCTCTTGCCTTTTTCTTTACAGTTTTCCCCTCCCTCTTCCTTTCTTACCTTTTATCTTCTTCACCATCTTTTCCTCCGATTCCCGCCTTTTTCCTCTCCAGTTTCCTCTCCCTCTTCTTTTCCTACATTTTCTTTCTTTCTCCATATTTTCTCAGTCTCCCGCCTTTTTTCTTCCCAGTTTTCCTCTCCTTCTTCCTTTCCTACCTTTTCTTTTCTTTTCCATCTTTCCTCCATCTCTCGCCTTTTTCCTTTCCTGTTTTCCTCTCCCTCTTCCTCTTTTTCCTTCTCCATCTGTTCTCAGTCTCCCGTCGTTTTCCTTTCCAGTTTTTCCCTCCCTCCTCCTTCCTATTCTTCCTTCGGCTCTCTCAGTCAAATTCCTGAAGGCGGAGTCCTGAAGGTGAGTCACAATGTTAAAAGTGTTTGTGTGTTTTTCTTTCTTCCTCTTTTTCTCTCTTCCGTTTCTCCTTGTGTGTATTTTACGTGTTTTGTTTCGCTTTTTTTATCCCGTCCTTCTGTTTCCCCTTGCTTTACTCTTTGCTCTTTTTTTTTTGTTCTTTGTGTCTTGTGTATGTATTCTTTAATGTCTTTGTTTTAGAGAGAGAGAGAGAGAGAGTGTGTGTGTGTGTGTGTGTGTGTGTGTGTGTGTGTGTGTGTGTGTGTGTGTGTGTGTGTGTGTGTGTGTGTAATTCACCACCACGGTGGCCTGCTGGTCACCCAGCCAGTCTTCCCCATTACGGAGCGAGCTCAGAGCTCATAGACCGATTTTCGGGTAGGACTGAGACCACAACACACTCCACACACCGGGAAAGCGAGGCCACAATCCTTCGAGTTACATCCCGTACCTATTTACTGCTAGGTGAACAGGGGCCACACATTAAGAGACTTGCCCATTTGCCTCGCCGCGCCGAGACTCGAACCCGGCCCTCTCGATTGTGAGTCGAGCGTGCTAACTACTACACTACACGGTGTGTGTGTGTGTGTGTGTGTGTGTGTGTGTGTGTGTGTGTGTGTGTGTGTGTGTGTGTGTGTGTGTGTGAGAGAGAGAGAGAGAGAGAGAGAGAGAGAGAGAGAGAGAGAGAGAGAGAGAGAGAGAGAGAGAGAGAGAGAGAGAGAGAGAGAGAGAGAGAGAGAGAGAGAGAGAGAGAGAGAGCAAGCATTAGAAAGCCTGTCCATGGTGTGAATATAAATTAAAAGCAAATACACAAGAGAATACAAATAAGAAATTACAGAAATGAACGCAAAACAAATACTAAAATTGCAGCAGCCATTAGAAACCGGTTTAAAGATGGAGACTTCTCTTTTGGGGTCATTGGCACGGCGGCGGAAATGAATTATGCGTGGGAAAATTTTGCGACTCGTGGGAAACTGATAAGAAAAGAATAAATTCCCCACAAAGTTCACCTGGGACGATAAATTAACTTCATCACCTTGGTTGGTCTTATTTGCTTCGTCTTTTTCCTTTCAGTCGTTAACTATTTCGTTTCTTTTCGTTTCTCTCACTATTCCCTTTTATTGTCTAGTGTTAATTCCTTCTTTTGTATTCTCTCATTATTTCTCTTCGTGTTTCCTGCTTTCTATTTGATTTCTACCACTATTCTGTTTTTACTTCTTTTCTTTCTCTTCCGTCTCGTGCAAAGCAGTTTTATTGTATTCATTCTTTTAATCAGCATTTTTCTTACCCACGGATTTACTTATTTATGCTATATCAGTTTTATTGCGTAACTTTTCCTCGATAAAACAGATGCAGAGTCATGCAGATTAATTGTTTTCCGGTAGATTGATAGATAAACAGTACACACACACACACACACACACACACACACACACACACACACACACACACACACACACACACACACTAGCACTCAGCCTCCCAATAATTACCACGCCAGATATTTGTGAGGGCTATCTGGGTTGCACAAGACTGACTGACTGACTGACTGACTAACTGACTGACAGGATTTAACTCAGCTTGTCCATCCTTTTCCTGCTCCTCTTCCTCCTCCTCCTTCTCGTTTTCATCCTCATTCTTTTTTTTTTTTCTCTCTATTGTCTTGTTTTCTTCGTTGTTGTTGTTCTCCATTTTTTCCATTTTCGTCTAATTCTCTCGTTTTTGCAGTTATAGTAGTAGAAGTAGTAGTAGTAGTAGTTGTAGTAGTAGTAGTAGTAGTAGTAGTAGTAGTAGTAGTAGTAGTAGTAGTAGTAGTGGTAACAGTAGCAGATGTAATAGTAGAGGTAGTAGTAGTAGTAGTAGTAGTAGTAGTAGTAGTAGTAGTAGTAGTAGTAGTAGTAGTAGTAGTAGTAGTAGTATCAGAAGCAGATGCAGAAATGTTTGTTTTATTCTTGTTTGTTTTACTTACTCTACAAGTCTCTCTCTCTCTCTCTCTCTCTCTCTCTCTCTCTCTCTCTCTCTCTCTCTCTCTCTCTCTCTCTCTCTCTCTCTCTCTCTCTCAGTAACCTCAGTCTTCTACGTGTGTTTGTTTATGATTATGTTTGTTTTTCCTTTCGTTCTGTTATGATGAACCACTATTCTTTTTTATTTTGCAGCTTTACTTTTTTTTTATTTGCTTTGGTTCATGTTTTGTTTGTTTTACGATACTGTATTTTTGGTGTGTGTGTGTGTGTGTGTGTGTGTGTGTGTGTTACGTTTCTGCCACTTTGTATCATTCATATTTTGTGTATGTGTTCATTTTTTTCATATTCTCTTTTGTTTTTCTCAGAAGCGTTTTATTTTCCACTATCTTTGAAGGGTTAAAGACACATTCTATATTATTACGACCTCACTTACGTCCTTAATGAGCCTCAGCCTCCGCCGTTCATCGTTAATTAAAAAGATAATTAAACAGATAATCATTAAGGATCATATTTGTGTAGAAACTTAATTATGAAGGAGTGTTGAAATTTAACGTTGATTTTCCATTTAGTTTTCTTTTGTAGAGAGAGAGAGAGAGAGAGAGAGAATTTACTTTTTTTTTATATAGCTACTGATTTTGTTGTTAATATTGGAGCCCTCACTAATAACAGTTGCCTGAAATATGAAGATTTACATGTACATTTCTTCTAAATGCACTTATATCTTGTGAATTTTCCTCCTTTCCTTTTTTCATTTACAGCGGATCATAACCTAATATATTTCCTACTTTTACTTTCCTTCATCTTATCGTGCCTTATCTTACCTCATCTATCCCCTCTTCTCTTCTCTTCCCTTCTCTTTCCTTTCTTTTATCTGATTTAACTTTCCCTCTCTTTCTTCTCCCTGCTTTTACGTCATCTAACGTAAGCTAACCCAACTTATCATTACTAAATCCGAAATAAGCTATTCTACCTTGCCTAACCTGATTTTACCTAACCAAACATTGTCTTGCCTTTCTCTAACAACCTCGTGTAATAGAGACTACCGAATAAGAAACCATTGGCTTTTGATACACTCCCTTTTTATTTGTGTATATATGTCCTCTATCTCTGCAAACTAATAACTAATAACACTAAATCCATATAGAGAACCATTGCTTTTAACACATTCCCTCTTATCTTTCTATACATTTCCTGTCTTTGTGAACTAATAACACTAAATCCATACAGAGAACGACTAGCTTTTAACACATTCCCTCTTATCTTTGTATACATTTCCTCTGTCTTTGCAAACTAATAACACTAAATCCATACTTAATCTGATCCCCGTGTTGAGAGAAGCCTGAATGTTAGTAGCCAGAGATTAAAGTCACTGTATTAAGTCTTTCCCCGAAGACATGAATAGACGGCAAGTAGATCAAGGCTTCATCACAACACACGAGAGGGTTGTAGTGCTGTGAGCCGCCTCTTGACAAATCCTCTGAATATTAAAGTCTCAAACGACGTCAAGGAGTGAAGGATAAACAATAAAACCAGCGGGAGGCGCCAAAGCACACACACACACACACACACACACACAGTACTACTACTACTACTACTACTACTACTACTACTACTACTACTACTACTACTACTACTACTACTACTACTACTACAACTACTACTGCTACACTGACTAATACAAAATCTACATCGATACATCTTCAAATGATACATGTATACTCGTAGTAAATGTTGACTATCATATTCTTATAACTAGATTTGTAAACCACATTCTTATTCATATCACGCTCTCTTACCTCACAAACGCAATTCCTACACTGAGTAATCACATGCTTCTCTCTCTTGCCCAAACACAACACTAACACTATTACAAGACGCATCTTATCCGACACCCCCGCTAATGTGTACCCGACGGGCCTCCTTACACACACACACACACACACACACACACACACACACACACACACATCACACATTGCATCAGAACGTCTGGTTAAGAGAACAGAGCGGCGGGACACTCAGGTTTTGATTATCTTTAGTGCACTTGTCGAGAGAGAGAGAGAGAGAGAGAGAGAGAGAGAATAATTAAGAGAGTATTTGCAGACGTCAATGAAGATGAAACGTTTACTGTGTTACTGTGTGATGTTGAGCAAGATAGATAGAGAGAAAAAAATAAAAAGATGAAAGAGAAAGAGAAGCACGTGAAGGAGAAAGAGGAGGTGGGAGAGGAGGAGCAGGCCAGATTTAGCAGTAACACTCAACAGCAGCAGATATTCCTCCTCCTCGACCACCTCCTCCTCCTCCTCCTCCTCCTTCTTCTTCTCCTCCTCCTCCTCCTTCTTCTTCTTCTTCTCCTCCTCCTCCTCCTCCTCCTCCTCCTTCACCACCAGCCTCGTAAATTGCTACTTAGGGACAGGTAAGGCACGGCACACCTTTACCTGCAGCCTGAGTACCTGCTGTTTACCTGAGACATTTAAAGACTGGCTGTGTTTACCTTCCTCCTCCGACGCGACGTTTCGGATCGTGAGCGTTTGAAGAAAGAAAGGAAAAGTGTTGTAATTTCGTTTTTTTTTCAGTATTTGTTGTAGAGCTCAAGATTATTTTATTGCTTTCGTTATTGTTTGCGTGTATTATTGTTTTTTTTTATTTGTGTTTGGTTGTGGTGAATGTTTTTGTTCGTGGGAATTTTGGTGTAGAATGTCTATTAATCAAGTTGCCTATCCAAAGATCCATAAAATCAAACGCTGTAAGTTTTAGATTTCATATCCTATTATGTATTTCAGTAACTTTCACTCACTAGATGCTTTTATGTATTCCCTTTCATTTCGTTCACTTTACATACGGATGTTATAAGAATTGTTTTAAAGTTCACAGTATTATTTCTGACTGGAACTGTACATACAGAAAACTAAGATTATCTAACATAACTTATCATGGAAAAACAGCATAACATACGTGACTTAATAAAAAACATGACCTTAACTAATCTAACTCAACCTAACTTAACCTAACTTAACGAAAATTAATTACCAAACTTAACATAACCCAACTAAATTAGAACTTACCCTAATTTAATCTCGCCTGACCTCACCTCACCACCCACCATGACCTCGCATGACACCCCGCCCTTCCCTATTTACTCTCAGGACACGAGGACTCCCTGCCTCCCTTTCGTCAACAGTCCACCTACCCTTTGTTTTATTTCCCTGTTTTATTTGCATGTTTTTTTCCCTCTTCCCCTTCCCTCCTGGCGTGGCGATGGACAGACCAAGCTGTAGCGAAACCAAACATTGCATAGCCACTGTCCTGCTCTCCCTCTTACTCTCACTCGCCCTCACTCACTCTCCCTCTTTCTGCATCCCTTGCTTGTATGGTGAAGAAGCTAAACAGGGTGTATGGGCTAACTAAACAATACCCAGCCTCTGCCCCCCTCTGGTGTCCCCTGTAACACTCTGTAGTTCCCCACCTCCCGCCACCCATCCCTGCCTGCTGAGTAAATAGCCCGGCCTATCTAACCAATACTCCCCCTTCCCCCTTCCCCTGTACAAATACTGAATGTGCTTCCTCTTCCTCCTCTTTCTTCCTCTTCCTTCTTCACTTCCTCTTCCTGCTTTACCCTCACTTCCTTCTTTTTCCTTCCTTGCTTCTTAAATTTCTTCTCGTTCCGTCATCTACTTCCCTTCCATCGTCATCTCTTTCTCTCTCTCCCCTTTTATTCTCCCTCTTCCTCACTTCCGTCTCCCATCCCTTAACTCTTGTTCCTCTTGTTTCATTCCTTCCCACACCAGTTGTCTACTTTGCTCTCTCTCTCTCTCTCTCTCTCTCTCTCTCTCTCTCTCTCTCTCTCTCTCTCTCTCCTCCTTCTTTCCTCCTTCTCCCTCCCATGAACAATTCTGACAAGAAACTCCGTATTTCGTGGTTTCTAGACTTTTACTACGCATCATATAACAGTTTACTGGAGGGAGGGAGGGAGGGAGGGAGAGAGGAAGGAGAGGAGGAGAGAGGGAGGGAGGGCGTTTGTGGAGAAAGACAATAACAATGAAAGCTTAGCAGTAGCAGAGGGTTTGTGACGAGGAGGAGGAGGAGGAGGAGGAAGAGGAGGAGGAGGAGGAGGAGGAAGGAGGAGGAGGAGGAGGAGAAGGAAGTAAGGAGGATCGTGAAGGAGGTGGATGTGGAGAAGAGATGTTTCTTGAAGTAGTCATGTGAGACGAGAGAGAGAGAGAGAGAGAGAGAGAGAGAGAGAGAGAGAGAAATGCCTGGATTAAGGTCATCAGCCTTCTCTCTCGGTCTCTTTCATTTTCCATGCTAGTTTCTTTTTCCTCTATTTTTCCTTCTCTTCTTCCTCTTCCTCCACTTCTTCCCATTCTCCTCCGTCCTTCCTCCTATTCCCTTCTTCTCACAAGTTTTCAATTTTTCTCCTGTTCCCTCTTTCTCTTTTTCCTTCTTGTCAAGTTTCTTCCTCTTACTTCCTCCCTCTCCTCTATAATTTTCTTTCATTCGCCATAATCTCAGTTTTCTCTCTTGGTTTATTCGACTTTTTCACTTTTCTCGTTTTCTTTGTCATTCTGCATTTAAAAATCATGAAGTATTTGAATTCCACTGTTTTTCCTTTTCATTTCCTTCTTTCCTATTCATTTCCACCAATTCCC
>NC_059284.1:6802749-6817749 GCF_017591435.1 Portunus trituberculatus
TTGTCACGCTCCAATAGCCTTAAATGGACCCGCGTCTGTTTAAGGGCCCTTGGGAACCTCCGAGGGCAAAGGTTCACTGACGGAGGTTTAAGGGGCGGGGAAGGATTCAGATCACACACTAAGATTTCGCCTCCACGTCAGCAGGACCGCGTAACTCTTGGCATATGTGGGTCTTCGTATTAAGATGAGATTACTTACCTGGCTCGCTTAAACCTCCCACCTGTAACGACTCGAGTCACCGGGTAAGTAGCTTGTAACCTGGTCCCTCTCTCTCTCTCTCTCTCTCTCTCTCTCTCTCTCTTGCTCCTCATCCCTACCTCCCTTCTACCTACTCGTATATTAAAACGTCCTTCTCCCCTGACTCTCTCTCTCTCTCTCTCTCTCTCTCTCTCTCTCTCTCTCTCTCTCTCTCTCTCTCTCTCAATCTCCTCTTTCGTCACTGATTCTCCCTCGTAGACTATTTGCAATCCTCCCTTCTCCCTTTCTTCATCCTTCTTACCTTCTCTCGATGATACTCTTCCTTCCCTCCCTCTCTTCTCCTCCTCCTTCTCCTCCTCCTCCTCCTCCTCCTGCCTACAGTGTGATGGCCTCTTTGTCGTTTTGTTTACTGTGATGAGAAACTGCAGCGTGCGGGGAACAGCCTAAAGAGTTTCGTATATGGAAGAGTAGAGGGGAGGAGGGAGAGGGAACTGGAGAGGATGGAATGGGCGAGAGAGAAGGAGAGGGAGAGGGAGAGGGAGTGAGAGGAGCTGAAGGGGCGAGGAAGAAAGCGACGAGTGTTGCCTTTGTTGCACTGAAGACCTCAAAGAAGAGAGAGAGAGAGAGAGAGAGAGAGAGAGAGAGAGAGAGAGAGGGAGAGTAAATTAATCGGTCTTGGCGTCCCGCAGGATAAGTGTCAGTCACTGTGTGCTTGTTGACATTGGAAGACTCACTGAGAGGCTATGCTAGGTTCAAACAGTGATGCCAGATAGGAATCACACCCCAGGGAGAGAAGACAGTGTACCTCCCCACACCACACCACACCACAACAACACCACAACAACACTACACAACCACTGCACCACTCAATGATCTATTCCTCAGCCACTGACTAATTGTATACCACACCCTACCACACTCAACCACACACACCAAGACTTCAACTAGGGGATTCAAACACTCAACCACCATCCAAATTCATACGATATACACACTACCATATTTGTCTTATACCTACACCATATCAAGTAATTATATCCTTCACTATACCAGACACTAAGCTATCTCTCTCTCTCTCTCTCTCTCTCTCTCTCTCTCTCTCTCTCTCTCTCTCTCTCTCTCTCTCTCTCTCTCCATTACAAGCATTCATCTCTCTCTCTCTCTCTCTCTCTCTCTCTCTCTCTCTCTCTCTCTCTCTCTCTCTCTCCATTTTTCCACCCTCTCCTCTTGCATGACACATGCACACATACACACACACACACACACACACACACACACACACACACACACACAGATTACCCCTTAGGCTTCCAAACACCTGCACCTCAGTATTACCATCTCTCTCTCTCTCTCTCTCTCTCTCTCTCTCTCTCTCTCTCTCTCTCTCTCTCTCTCTGAAGGAAATAAAACACAACTGCAGCAACAACAAAAGGAGAAAAACAAGAGTAATAATAATAATAATAATAATAATAATAATAATAATAATAATAATAATAATAATAATAATAATAATAATAATAATAATAAGAAGAAGAAGAAGAAGAAGAAGAAGATGATGATGATGATAAAGCCAACTTTTCATTCAATTTTGAGACTTAAAATCGAGGTGTAGGAAATTATTTCACAGGAATAGGCAATTAAGTAGCTGAGAGACAGTTTTCGGTTACTGGATGGCAATTAAATGTGTGCATGCTATCACGCAGTCCTGTTCATTTGTATGTAGTAATAGGCATTGTATATAAATGGGGAATTATCTATTTGTATAACTGTATATATCTATTGGATTGTTAACCCCATCAGTACCATGACGCGTTCTCTTATTCTTTCTGCTTACTATTTGGGGATTTTATACAGCTTCAGAAACATATGTGGGGATTAAAATAGTGAAGACGCTGGCCATTCGTCTTCTGACCCCTCATGGACCTTTCCTAATGTCAATAAAATCGTAGGTAAAAGTACAGAACCACTGCTCCCCCCTTTCCTCTCCCCTCTCTCCTCTTCCTCCTCCCCCTCAACAAGCTTGGGGGACTGTGGGGAATCGGGGGTTTTAGGGGGGGAGACAAAAGAGGCGAGATATGGCGTTCCGAAAAAAAAAAATCTAACCTAACCTAACTCAACCCAACCTAACCTAACCTACTAAGCGTTTCAGAGAGTTTAAGGGCACGTTTTTCTAGAATAACTTTGTAAGGAACACGCATATCATTATGAAATTTTGCCACAGTGTACTTGACACCCTCCCCTAATATCCCAATGTGTCATGAATCGTCAACAGTATATAATAATGGCACTTCTCCCTATAAAAACAGGAGAAAGTCACTTATCCCTCACGAAGAAACGGACAAGTGGTGAGAAATGGTGACGTAGTACTATCTGTGACGTAGTAACAAGCTCCACCCACATAGTCCCTCCCTCTCTTCCATCCCCTCCCATATTTCCTCCTTCCTCCCTCCCTCCCTTCCCTCCCCGTCTATGTATTCCCCTACCTCTCTCTCTCTCTCTCTCTCTCTCTCTCTCTCTCTCTCTCTCTCTCTCTCTCTCTCTACGTCACCATTTCTCACCACTTGTCCGTTTCTTCGTGAGGGATAAGTGACTTTCTCCTACTTTTATAGGGAGAAGTGCCATTACTATATACTGTTTACGATTCATGACACATTGGGATATTAGGGGAGGGTGTCAAATACACTGTGGCAAAATTTCATAATGATATGCTTGCTCCTTACAAAGGTATTCTAGAAAAACGTGCCCTCAAACTCTCTGAAACGCTTAGTAACTCAGGCTTAGTGTGCTCCGGGAAGCAAAACGGAAACAACAATTGTGGACTTAGATTCTGGTAGGTACCTAGAATGTTTACTTTATTACTGTGGACATAATAAGGTCGAGCACTCACTAAAACTCTCACTGATGGTAAACACGTTACATATACTGCACTGTGCTATACGTATTATACAGATCAACGTGGAGCAGTAATTCTAGAGAAGAACCAAATCGTACCGAAAACTCAAGGTAAAAAAGTGTCCTAGTACTGAATAGGTTAATGATCCGTACTAATAACACTATGGCCTATAAATAACTATATGACCCGAGTAGCGTTCAGGGATTCGAATCTCCAGGATGTTTCGCCGCCTTGGCTGAGCAACACGCTTACCAGCCACCAGGTTAAGTTTGTGTGTTAGTTACTCCTCCAACACCACAGTGAACAGACCACTGGGACAACTCAACGTAATTCAGCATATCGTGGCGGATTAAGAGTTGTGTACCCGTTACGATCATGCGAGGAATAACACCAACCATCAAGAGTCAACGCTCACGCCATCAAATTAAGCCAGATGAGTATATCAAGGGCTACAAGTTCGTTCACCCGCTTGCCACGTAAGTAATCCTACACAACAGCTGTCCCGTTTGTAGGTTTAGCGTACGACTTAAGTGGCGTTATGAGGCGTGACAATGAACATCAAAAAGTAAGTTGTTGATTTGGTATATAATTTTGTGTTTTCGTTCAGTGTTTCATGGTAAACTCATTAAATTTTCATAGTTATCTACACAGTCCACTTTTTATCTTTCCAGTAGGGAGTTACCACACATCCCTGAGAACGAAGTCTGTGTGACACTCATGATTCAAAGTTCACATCTGGAGGGAAAGATCTCTCTCTCTCTCTCTCTCTCTCTCTCTCTCTCTCTCTCTCTCTCTCATCCTCAATATTTCCATGACCTGCCTCTCCGCCGCCCTGCCTCCCCCAACCTCTCTCTTAATTAGCCCTTGGTCCTCTGGCTACAGATTATCAAGAAAAAACCCTCCTCCCATTTTTCTTCTTTGTGAGGGAGGGAGGGTCGCCGAGAGCATGTCTAGACCTCTGTTCCTTGGGTGGGGCTTTAAAATGGTGTTATGAGAGAGAGAGAGAGAGAGAGAGAGAGAAGAGGGAGAGGTGGGGGGTGGTGTCTTAATCAGTAGAGTGTTGAAATAGATGAAAACAAACGAGACTGGACACGTGGGTTCCCTTTGTGTGACCATCCTCTCTCTCTCTCTCTCTCTCTCTCTCTCTCTCTCTCTCTCTCTCTGTCTGTCTCTCTCTAATCTCGTAATCTTGAAACAAGCTTATGATTATCTATTCATTTGACAGAGAGAGAGAGAGAGAGAGAGAGAGAGAGAGAGAGAGAGAGAGAGAGAGGAGGAGATTTTGCTACTTCTAATAAGAGACACGAAGAATTAGAAGAAAAAATATATATTGCTAGCAGATTACTTAAAAGGGACGCTAGCTGTGTTAATGGGAAAACTGCATCGCTGCGGTTTAGGGCGAGGAAAAAAGGGAAAAAAGGGGATACACAGAAGTGGGGTGGAAAATTAAGTGCAGAGGGCGACAGCTGAGGAGGGGCGGCGGAGGAACAAGGTGATAATGGAGGAAAAATGCAACAAATGGGGAAACACAAGAGAGAACACTAATGGAAGGGAAGTGGAGAGTGAAGGAGGAAGGAAGGATGGAAGGAAGGAAGGAAGGAAAAAAAGTGGTGAGCGAAAGTGAGATGAGATTCTGAGTAAGTAATAGAAGGAAAGATAGAGACAATCACACACACACCCACGCACACACACACACACACACACACACACACACACACACACACACACACACACACACACACACACACACACACACGTACACCTGTTCTTTCCCCTCCAGCATACATTTGTGTTTACATGAGTCCAATACGTGATCAAATGCATCTCTCGCTCTCTTTCTCTCTCTCCCTATCCCTCCCCACCAATCCCCTTCCTCCCCTACCTCCTCCCCTCACCCCTTCCCCTCCCATTGAACCATCCTCTTTACAAGCCACAAAAGAGTAAGATCAACATTTAATTGATTCGCTTCGATCACTCCCCTTCTTCCTCTCATTCCCTCCCTCTCACCCTCTCTTTTGCGTCTATTCTCTCCCCTTTCACTCCCTCCCTCTGTCTCTCCCTTCCTCCCTCTCTTGAAATCATCGAGAAACTGTTATTTAAATGGTTGTTCGTGTTGACTTGGTCTCGTGGCTCTAAACTTCAATATCTCTGTCAACATTGCAGGCTCGCGAGTGTTGTGCATGTTGTCATTCTCGTCTTTTTTTTTCCTATCTATCTTTTCTCTTTTCTCTTTGCCGAAATGAAAGTGATTAAAAATTCCATTAGAGATTGATACGCTGGAGGTCTCCTACATTTATCCTCTTCCTCCTCCTCCTCCTCCTCCTCCTCCTCCTCCTCTTCTTGTTTCTATTCCCTTACCTTCTCTTTGCTTATCGTCTCTCTCTCTCTCTCTCTCTCTCTCTCTCTCTCTCTCTCTCTCTCTCTCTCTCTCTCTCTCTCTCTCTCTCTCTCTCAGCTGGGCCATCCCTCACGCGAACAGTAAATCAATGTGGCAGAAAAAACATGATTACCGTAGATTCGCGTCGCCTGGCTGATCCCTTTCAGACTTCCACGCTTTTTCCTAGTCTAGTGAGGATGAATGAGTAACTTGACCCGCGACCACCACTGCTCCGTCCCGCCCAGTATACAGACTCACCCCTGTCCCTTCCAGAGCTGATTTCAGTGTATTGCAGAGCATCCCGGAGTATATTTCACTTCATTCTAATTCATCTCTGATCACTCCAGACCATCCCTGTTCATTTCAGTGTATTTTAGTTTATCCAAGTACGTTACAATGCATTCCAGTTCATGTTAGTGCATTTCACGGTATCTCAGCCCACTTCAGTCCATCCCTGGCTATCTCGGTTCATTCTTATCCAACCCAGTCCGTCGCAGTCCATCCCAGGTCATCACAAGATTCAATAAGACTCGTAGACACAAATCTAAAGAAAACCAGTCTCGTATTCACAGACTTACGTGATTAAACTATACGATTGTTAAGGCGTAATGACAGTTGGTGTGTGTGTGTGTGTGTGTGTGTGTGTGTGTGTAACGCGGAGGGCGTGTCGGTAAATACAACCTAAGGGCAGCGTGCACGCTTGAGTGAGGCCACCTGGTGAGGGAGTGAGGAGAGAAGGGAAAGAGAAGGGTGCGGGGAGAGAGGCAGGGCAGGATGGAGGGAAGGACAGGCCAGCGGGAGGTCGGTTCTGTGGGGGACAAATTGTTGCTTAATTATCTCGTCTCTTTTATCCCGTACATTAGCGTTACAATAGACAGCCGACCGATCAATGCCGTCCAATCGCCTTGCTCCTCCTCTTCCACCTCCTCCTCCTCCTCCTTCTCCTTCTCGTACTCCTCCTCCTACTGCTCCTCCTCTTCCTCTCAAGTGTCACGTTTTTTCCCCTTATCTTCCGTTCTCTCTCTTTCCTCTCGCTCTTGTCGTATCCTCCCCTGCACACCTCTTTTCGTGACCCTCCTCCTCTTCTTTCTCCTCGTGCGCTCCTCTTCCCTACCGCGTTTTTGTCCAAAGGTCTCCCGCGACGGCGTTCCTCTTCATGCTAAAATGGCCCGCAGGAAGCTCCTCTAAGTGGATCCTCGCTTGGTCCCCGCGCACACCATCTGGCGGTCAGCTGCAGCATCAGTGAGTTGCCGCAGTGATGCCATACTCGTACTTCATGTCCTGCTCCTCCGCACTTCCCTCTCCTTTCTTGCTTCTCGTCTCTCTCTCTCTCTCTCTCTCTCTCTCTCTCTCTCTCTCTCTCTCTCTCTCAGTTGGAGGAGTGAGCTGTGAGAGAGAAGACACGGACAGCAAAGTTTATTATTACTTGCTTGCTTGCCCTCCATTTGTTTATTAAAGGAAGTTGGTGTAGTTTCTGAAGACACCTGCTGGGTTCTGTGTGTGTGTGTGTGTGTGTGTGTGTGTGTGTGGTAGTAGTAGTAGTAGTTATGGTTAGTATGCCCGTAGTCTGTCTTTACTTATGAATGAAATACCATAAAAAGACGATTATTCAAAACACCTGTAAACTCCCTTTAAGTTAATTATAGGAAGCAACATATTCACAACAACAACAACAACAACAACAACAGTAACAACAACAAGAGTACCATTAACAGCAACAGTAGTACCAGTAGTAACAACACAAAATCCGCGGATTACGCCTCGGATTAACGACACCAGCGAATTGAGCATGGAAACGTCACTCACTCGGGACACTGAGGAGAGAGAGAGAGAGAGAGAGAGAGAGAGAGAGAGAGAGAGAGAGAGAGAGAGAGAGAGAGAGAGGGAGAGAGAAGGGGGACTAAACTCAAAAGCACCGCCACGCACTCAGCGTCTTTCACTTGTCTGTTTGTTTATTGACAGGCCATGAACGCACTTCCGCCCTCGTGTGTGTGTGTGTGTGTGTGTGTGTGTGTGTGTCAATGTAGCCTCCCTGGAATAAAACCCCATAGAAAACGTAAGTGTGGGTGTCTTTTGCACTAGTGAAATTGCAAAGTGACTAATAATGAGACGAGAGAAGTGGGGTGAGGAGAGTGAAGTGGTGAGATGGTGGTGATCGTAACACACACACACACACACACACACACACACACACACACACAGGAGGACCAAGTGTGCGGTGAATGGTGCACTGTTGTCCTCAGGCGCCATGTTCCTCTTCTCTAAGGCTAAGCAGACGACCCACTCCATCCCTGTCCCTCTCCCTCTCCCTCTCCCTCCCCCTGACCATATACTACCAACCCAGTCCCTCCTCCACCCCCCAGATCTCTCCCGTCAAACCCCTCACCACTTTTCTTCATCCTCTCTCTCTCTCTCTCTCTCTCTCTCTCTCTCTCTCTCTCTCTCTCTCTCTCTCTCTCCCGCCTTCCCTCCCTCCCTCCCTTCCTCTCTCACTCCTCCTGGCCCTCTCTCCTCTTTCCTCTCCCTCACAACAAAACAGTCTGACCATCACGGATTATAAGGACGGCATTGACTGTGTGTGTGTGTGTGTGTGTGTGTGTGTGTGTGTGGAGATAATTAATTAGCTGCTTTTATTACTCCGCTTCTGGTGACGTGAGGAAGAAAGACGATGGTGGTGATGGTGGTGGTGATGGTGAGAGAAAACAGCTGACCTCATCCACTTATGAATCTTTCGTCGTGCTTTCGAGTCACGGTTCGAACACGGAAGCTTCATTTGAATCATTGAAGCGAAGGGAAGCTACTGTGTGTGTGTGTGTGTGTGTGTGTGTGTGTGTGGTATTTGCATGTATGTGGAAGAGAAATGTCCGCCTGCCTGATGTCTTCCTTCCCTCTATATATATTTTCTCCTCTTCCTCCTCCTCTTCCTCCTCCTCCTGACACATATTCCTCCTCCCTTTAATAAATCCCTTTACTGACCGGTGAAACTGCTCATTTTCTTTTTTTTTTTTTTTTTTTTTTTGTCTACATTCTTTTTTCTTCTTGGTTTGGGTCAACTTTCATTTTTATTCTTCGTTTCACTATGCATGTTTTTCTCCCTATTCTTTCACCTCTCCTATGTTTTGTCTCTCCGTTTTCTTATTTCTTTTCCCTGTGAGAGTCGGTTCAAATAACGGGAGGGTAATGGTTGTTATGAAGCGGGACTAATTCTTGTGATGGTTCTTGCCTTTTTTACACTATTGTCTATATTTTCTCAGTCTTGTTTTTCTAATATTGATTTTTTTTTCTCTTTTCGCTTTATTTTTTTCTCTGTGATGAATTTTCTCTTGTAGGATGTTAGAGAGAGAGAGAGAGAGAGAGAGAGAGAGAGAGAGAGAGAGAGAGGGAGGGAGATGAATTATTGTGGCTGCCTATCCTGTCTTTCCACGCCTCCTCCTCCTCCTCCTCCTCCTCCTCCTCCTCTTCATTTCTTTCTACCTCTATCTACCATCTCCCATATTGGCCTTCTCCCCTATTCCACTATTTCATTGTTTTCTTTTTCTTCTTTCTTTATGATTCACCCTTCCTCCGATTCTACTGCGTTCTCTCTCTCTCTCTCTCTCTCTCTCTCTCTCTCTCTCTCTCTCTCTCTCTCTCTCTCTCTCTCTCTCTCTCTCTGTCTCATTCCTCACTTCTCTTTTCATTCGTCTCTCGTTCCCTCCCCATCACGGTCTCTTTTACTGCACTTTCTGTTCTTTTTTTTCTTTTCTCTCGTGTCCTCTCTCTCTCTCTCTCTCTCTCTCTCTCTCTCTCTCTCTCTCTCTCTCTCTCTCTCTCTCTCTCTCTCTCTCTCTCTGTCACCTCAAATTACCAGAAAGGGAAGGTTCAGAGTATCAGTCTATCAATTATATGACAGAGAGAGAGAGAGAGAGAGAGAGAGAGAGAGAGAGAGAGAGATATGTATAGAGGCAAGGAAGAAGATTCGGGTTTTAGGAGAGGGAGGGTAAGAAAGCTTTCTAATCCTCCTCCTGTACATGTTCCTCCTCCTCCTCCTCCTCTTCATCATCCTCTTCCTCCTCCTCCTCCTCGTCTGTCAGCCATAAATTACCTTCCTTACTCATCTCCACCTCTCCTCCTTCTTCCCTCTTTCCTCCCCTTATTATCTACCATCCCCAATTTCTTCTTCCGTTCTCTCCTCCTCCTCCTCCTCCTCCTCCTCCTCCTCGTTTCTCATTTTTTTCTCTGGCCGAAGACTGAGTGGAATCGAAGGGAGAGAGAGAGAGAGAGAGAGAGAGAGAGAGAGAGAGAGAGAGAGAGAGAGAGAGTGACTGACTGACTGACTGACTGACTAATGATCACCTGGTCGTAATTAAATCGATTAATGAGGAAAAAAGAATAAATGTGAAAAATACGAAAGTGTGTGTGTGTGTGTGTGTGTGTGTGTGTGTATGTGTGTATGTCGTGCTCATTTTCACATTCCACTTCCTTTTCTTCTCCCCCTCACCTTTGTCCCATACACTCCCTCTCTCCCTTTCTTTCTCTCTCTCCCTCCGACAGATGGCCTCTCATTCCTCCCCCTCCTGCTCCTCCTCTCCCTCCCTCAATACACAGTAGTATCAATTTCACGTCAAAGTGGAAATAATGGCACCGCAATACCCCTCCTTTCCTCCCGCCCCGTCCTCCTCCACAATACTGAGGCCTCATGCATGTCAGACTTGTATTTATATCCTCGCTTTTGATGACGTCATTTAGACCTGGCGTTCCTTTAAGTTTTTTTTTTTTAGCTACTTTTGTTTTCCAGTTTTTTTTATTTGTGCATGAAAGATTCAGAAATAAATACGCGAGTCATTTTAACGTAATATTATCTACAAGCATTTTTTTTTTTATTCATTCAGTATTACAACGTTAACGCGTACTCCATATTTATAACGATTTTTTTTTCAATTTTATGTATTTATTTAATTTCACCTCAGGTACACAAAAAATGAGAGAAAAAAAACAAGAAAAAACAGGAAATTAATGCATGTTTGAATACAATGTCGGAGGTTCCATGTATTATTGAAGCATCAGTTTTTGTACCTTGCTCTATTGTGTAGGTCTCTCTCTCTCTCTCTCTCTCTCTCTCTCTCTCTCTCTCTCTCTCTCTCTCTCTCTCTCTCCCCAGACACAAGGACACAAGCTACAGGCAAGGCGTGCAGCTGTCGCTCTCTCTCTCTCTCTCTCTCTGTCCCAACCTCTCTCTCTCTCTCTCTCTCTCAGCCTCTCCCCGAAAGGTCCCCAGAAGGCCATAATTCGCCTTGTTCCTATTCCCACCCCGGCCATCAATTAGTGGTGTGAAAAACGCAATCTACATTTATTTTTTGCGCCTCGAATGTTAGCGGGACTCGAAAAAATGGAGATATAGCGAAATTGAAGTTTTATTTTCATTTTTTTTTTCCTTTTATTTTTGGTTGTTCGTTCGTGTGTGTGTGTGTATATTGTAGGTTTAAATAATTACGGTGAAAAAATGTGGGGATGTAGTGATAGTGAAGTTTTTATTTTATTTTTATTTGTCTCGATCTGTTTTTTTTTTTTTTTGTGTGTGTGTGTGTTCTGTAGGTTTGAATGATTTTTGTTAGCTGTAGTTTTGTCTTGTTCATTTTCTTTCTCTAGTAGCAGGTTTTTTGTTATTTAATTATCTCATTTCAGTTTTCCATTATTTTTTGCTCATTTTTACTCCTTTTCTGTGTCTGCTTCATTTTTATTTAGGTTTCATTGGTTTAAATAACTTATGCTAGAGTCGTACTTTTTCATTTTCTTTTATAGTTGCAAATCTTTATTATTTAACTAATTCTCTCTGCCTTTGTTTACTTCCTTATGTCTGTGAATATATCGTAGGTTAGAAGGATTTCTCCTTCGAACTTCCATTTCATCTTCTTTTTATCAATTTTAGTAACATGTTTGTATTACTTAATTGTTTCATTACATTCCAGTTTTCATATATTTCTGTACTCATTCCCTCTTTCCAGTCTGTTTTCTTTTTATTTATGCATCGTTGATTTATATCATGTATTTTTTGTTCGAGTCGCCGTTTCGTCTTTTATCCATTATATTTTAGTCGTAAGTCTGTATTACTTAACTATTTCATTAAGATGTAATTTAGAGCGGTATAATTGGCGATCCATCACTGTCTGGTGCGGTGTTTGGGCAGCGGTGTCTGCGGAAGGGACGAGCCATTTAGCGCGCACGTAAACAAACACGATGATGGCGACGAGCGACGACCGAGGACCTCTGGCGGGAAACGTCAATAACCAGGCGTCATTAATGTTACTCGGGCAGATAGATATGAAGTGCCAGATGTCACCTCACTCGCAGGACAACCTAATAACCTCCATTCTAAAGGGTTAATGTCGCGAGATGAGTTGTATAATGCTCGTCAGGGAATGTTCGCCCGGTCCCCATGTATGTCTGTGTGTGTGTCTGTGTGTCGCAAGCCCGCTCTGGTACAAAGGGAACCCAACCGAGGTGTAAATTATCTCGTGCCCGTGTGTTGGTGCGTGTCAGGCTGCCGGGAAGAGATGATCCGTGTTCTAAGCGATGTGATGAAGTTTTCTATGGTTTCATTTCACTTTATGCTCCTGTCAGAAGGTAAAATGTGTTTGTTATGATGCATTGGGAGTATGTCAGTGTCTATTGTTTTTTTTTTTTTGTGCGTGTAAGAGGAGAAATGAAAATGTATATGTGTTCTAAGTGATGCAGTAAGGAGTATATTATTTAATTCACCTGCACTTCTCTGAATATTGCCACTAATAATGCGAAAATTTAAATGTTTTCTCTTTTTTATATACAGGTTTAGTATGACTCTCAGTGTGTCGGAGAATAAATGTAAGGAATCTACTTGAAATTTACAGAAAAGCGTGTGTGTGTGTGTGTGTGTGTGTGTGTGTGTGTGTGTGTGTGTGTGTGTGTGTGTGTATGTGTGTGTAAGAAAAATTCCGGTTCTGCGTAGGCTTAGCGAGTGAGGCGTGGAGTACAAAGGCGACAAAAAACGGGGCAAGGGAGTGATCGATTCTGGAGTGTATTGGAGGAGTGACTCAGTTAATCCTGCTCGTCAAGGAGAGATTGGAGAGAAGGATCGGGTCGCTTATTCCGGAGAGAAGGAATTAATTGTTTCCTCTCCACACGCGCATACCCACCCAACCACTTGTTCAGCAGCTTCGGGTTGGAATTCGATCGCATATACGCGGTTCATTAGTTTCTCATTGATTTTGAAGTGTTATTTAGTTCCATTTACTCTTTGATCTCTTATATTGTTTCCAAGTAAGATTCGATCCCATTTTTGTAGGATTCAGTTTCATATTTATTAAATAGAACGAAAATTGTACAGTTATCCATTTCTAGTCATCCCTGTGATGTTAGCTGAGAGAGAGAGAGAGAGAGAGAGAGAGAGAGAGAGAGAGAGAGAGAGAACGCAGCTTCAGAGTGATGTGAATTTGGTTGAGAAATTACACAGCGAGAGAATTAATTTGTTGGCCATTGAGAGAAGAGGTGGTGGGAAGGATTATTGGAATTACTCTGGTGACTTGTATTGGAGGAGGAGGAGGAGGAGGAGGAGGAGGAGGAGGAGGAGGAGGAGGAGGAGGAGGAGGAGGAGGAGACAGTCATGGTGGTGATGGTTGTAGTTTGCAGGTTATCAAATTAAGAGTGTCTGTGTCTGTATGTGTGTGTGTGTGTGTGTGTGTGTGTGTGAGCGTGTGTGTGTACCTTTGCTAATAATGTGATTAGTAGAAGTAGCAGTAGTAGCAGTAGCAGTAATAGTAGTAGTAGAAGTAGTAGTAGTAATTACAAAATATAACTTCTTTTCCCCTTCCCACTCAACATTACCGCCACTTCTCACCCTTTTAACACCCCCCTTCCCTCGTGACCCTTTCCCCTCATCCCTACACCCTATTTTCCCTAACCTTGTTCCTCTTTACTCCTCCATTTACCCTTATTTTCCCATCCACCATTGTTTGCACGCTCTTCTCCCCTCCACCTCCCTCTCTCTCTGCCTCCCACCCTCCCCCTCCCGTGCCAGGTAAGTGCCAGCAGGTGATGACAACACAGCGCACCTGCCAGTACCTGTATTGCAACACTTTGCCAATACGTATTATGGTAACGCTAAAGTTGGCCCGTTACTTGCTTTTTTATTTGCTCTCCGTGTTGGAAGTGGCCTAAGTGTGTGTGTGTGTGTGTGTGTGTGTGTGTGTGTGTGTGTGTGTGTGTGTGTGTGTGTGTGTGTGTGTGTCTCTCTCTCTCTCTCTCTCTCTCTCTCTCTAATTTGTGTTCATTCTTTTATCAAAATTATCTAAAACCTAAATTAGAAGCAGCATGAAATAAAACATTCACTTGAATTTACTTTTAAGAAACGCCTACCGTCTACTTTCTTGTCCATTATTTGTCTCCTAGTCATTCATTTTCGTCTCTCTTGTACCTGTTTGGTTTGATTAGATTCTCTTAAATATGGTAATGGATTTGGTCAAGTTAGATTAGGTTTGGTTTGTTATGGCTTGGTTTGATTAGTTTTCATTAGGTTTCGTTAGCCCTTGTTAGTTAAGTTAGCCTAAGTTTGGGTTGGCTAAGTTCAGTTACATTAAGTTAGGTTTGGTATGGTTAGCTTAGGTTAGGTTAAGTTAGGTTACAAGTGTCAAATATGCGAAAGTGACCTTAAACCACTTTCACTCTCATTCTGTCTCTCTCATCAGTAGTCCTCATGTCCACTCACCCTCTAGGAATAAGACCGTGTGTGTGTGTGTGTGTGTTTGTGTGTTTGTGTGTTTAGAGTCGTGAGAGTCTGTCAACATGGCGTGACACATGCTGAAGGCTTGCTTACTTATACCTGAGCTCAACTGTTTGCGTCATGTACCCTTATATCTCTTTTTGGCTTTTGATTTTCAGTTTTACATTTTATTTCTGTTTTCATATTTTTAGACAACCTTTCCTACGTTTTTTTTTTCTTTAGTATTTTCTTTATCTTTTAATTCCATGTTTTCATTTAACATAACCTTTCCTACATTTCTTTTCCTTAATATTTTTTCTTGGTAATCTTACTCACTTTCAATATTAGATTTTTTTTCTTTTATTTATTTCTGGCATTTTTAAGTCAAGTGGATTGCTGGATGTTTATTTTTTTTTGTAACGATTAAAGATGCTGAATAGAGAGAGAGAGAGAGAGAGAGAGAGAGAGAGAGAGAGAGAGAGAGAAAATGAGATAGATCCGTGATTTGTTCTTTCTCCTGATACCTTTGAATAGAAAACAATTTCCGGTTTGCAAAATGAGACCTGCGGGGCGACTCTCTCTCTCTCTCTCTCTCTCTCTCTCTCTCTCTCTCTCTCATAAACGTCTAACTTTACCTTTCAAATTTCACAACTTATAAATTTCAAGGTCAGTAATTGGATATTTTTATGTATTTTAGGGATAGCATCTCTCTCTCTCTCTCTCTCTCTCTCTCTCTCTCTCTGAAACAAAAGGAGGGGAAAATCGCTTGGAAATATCGCTGGCAACGCTAACCATTTCATTACGACAAAATTACGATGA
>NC_059284.1:6822749-6860249 GCF_017591435.1 Portunus trituberculatus
CCTATCTCAAAGCCCGCCTGCTAGGAAACCGTTGCCCCGAGTGAGGAAGCCCAACCTATACTCAGACCGTGGACAGGATTCGAACCCGTGCGCTTGGAGACCCTCATACACCCAAAACACGCATGGCTCCACTGTACCACGGCGGTCTCATTCATTCATTTCTTTGTTAGTCTATTTTTCTCTATTTCAAACATAGTGGCAATTCAAATCACCAAAAAATGAACAAAAATAGGGGTCAGTTTACCATACTTTCCGTCTGTCTAACATATCACATGTATTTTTTCTTTCCCTTGATTATGTGTTATTCTATTCATTCTCTTGCCAGTCTGTTTATCTGTCCATCTGGGTTTATAATTATGACGTTTTTGGTTTGTTACTCTTTTTGTGTTTTGAATATTACTCCTCCTCGACGAAGCATATTCCTGTCTCGCTCACCTCTCCTACATTCTAAAGGGCGTTGTTTCCCTTCCACTAAGCTGGTACCTGTACTTTTCCCCAATATAAATAACTAATGTACGCCAGGAGAGGTTATAGTGTAAGAAGTTAGGTACTATTTTTCCCTTCCTTCTTTCTTCCTCCTCCACCACCTCTTCTTCCTCCTCCTCCTCCTCCTCCTCCTCCTCCTCCTCCTCCTCCTCCTCCTTCTCCTCCTCCTCCTCTTCAGTTTTTCGTTAGTGGCCTCCAAAGTACTTTTCTCTTTTAATCTTCTACTTTTCCCTCTTTTTTTCTGCCACAAACTTTCTTCTCCCGACCCTTTACCGTTTCCCTTTACTTCTTTTGCTTACCTCCACTTCTCCAATCTCCCTTTCTTACTCCCCTCTTGCTTGTTTCCTTCCTATAATTCTCCTCTTCCTTCCCTCCTTCAATTCCTCCTTTTCTGGTATATTTTTATTTCCTCTCCTTCAGCTATTATTTCCTTTCTCTCCTACATTTCTCCTGTCTTTCTTTTTGCTTTTCTCCTTATCCTCTCTCTCCTATTTCCTTATTTCTTTTCTCTATCATCCCTTTCTCTTGCTTTTATCTTTTTTTTCCTGTTCATTGTCTTCCATTTTTTTCATATGTCGTTTTCTTTATTTTCCTCTTCCATTTGTGCATTTTTCTTCACGTATTAGTTGTTTACAGGAGTTTAGGATCTGAGAGTCCTTTGTATGTACAGCATCGCATCCTATAGAGCCCTTTACGTTGCTATAAACTCCACAAACTTTCCTATAAACTCCTGAACAAGTAAAAAGAATCTAATGCTTCGTTTTATTTATAGGTTCTGAACTTAATACTTTGAGTTATGTTTTTTTGTATTTTTCTTCTTGTTGTTGTCTGTGATCGTGTTTGTCATTTACCGTGTGGGATATGAATGCGATTGGCTAGAAAACGCAAGGATAAGAGAGAATTAGAGTGGATTTACTTTACTTATCTTTTTGAAGTGTATTTTATAGTGTGGGTTATTATTATCATCTGTATTAGTGGTGAGGGTGATACTGTTGGTGGGGATGATAGTAATAGTAGTAGTAGAAGTTGTAGTGGTAGCAGAATTAGGAGGGGTAGTTGTAGTGCTAGTTGTAATAGTAGTAGTAGTAGTAGTAAAGGAAGAGTGTTGTAGTTGTAGTAGTAGTTGTAGTAGTAGTTGTAGTAGTAATAATAGGAAGAGGATTGGTGTTGTAGTAGTAGTGCTTGATATTATAGTCATTAATATTATTATTAGTAGTAGTAGTAGTATTGTTATTATCATTATTACTATTATTATTATATTATTATTATTGTTATTATTATTATTAATTTCATTATTATTACTATCACTATTTGTGCTGCCGCGAGTGTAATTAGACGCATTTCACCGCGATAATTAGCGTGAAAACCATTCCATTTTGACGTAATTAACGAATTAATGAATATGTACAATAACCTTTCTGTGGCGTAAGCTGAGCGAAAAAAAAAAATAAAAAACGATAAAAATGAAAAAGCAAACATACATTATAGATCGCGTTTCATTTTCTTTGTTCAATCGTGACTATTTTTCAGAGAATTTCGTCCGGCAAGTTTTCATGCAATTGATAAGTAGTGTTCGTTCACGTGGCAGTGTTCCGGGTCACGTGGGTGTGGCTGTGGTGTTGCGTGGGTGTTGTGGCGCTGCGTGGGCGTTTCCTGGAAGTGCTGAGGTGATGTGCACTGTAGTAAATCCTGGTTGTGGTCCATCATGTCTGAGAAAACACACATACCACGCTGTCAATTTCTTTAGTTTGTTTTTCATGTTTTATTATCCGATTCTTATTTTCCTATTCTGTTTACCTTCTGTCTTTTTACTTTTTCTTTTATAGTTCCACGTTCTTTATCTAATTATTCTCCTTCTCTCTATCTTTCTACTTTTATTTTCCTTTTTAGTTTTTTCAGCTTTCTTACTATCTGATTATTCTCCTTCTCTTCTGTTTATCTCTAATTCTCCTTCTCTTCTATTTATCTCTATCTTTCATCTTTTTTTTTTTATCGTTCAAAGCTGTTCTTTTTGTTTTTTCAGGTTTATTTATTTTTTTTCCTTTTTCTTTGTGGTTCCAGGCTGTCCTTTTTTTGTCTTTTGTTTTTCATCCCTTTATTATCCGATTCTTCTCCTTCTCTTCTGTTTTTTATCTATCTTTCTACTCTTTTTATTTCCTTTGTTTCCAAGCTGTTCTTTTTCCTGATTTGTTTTTCATCTCTTATCTCATTCTTATTTTCCTTCTCTTTGTTTGTATTTATCATCCTACTCTCTCTTTATGGTTAATATTGCATTATTTTTCCTTATTTTTTGGATATTCTTTTTATCTTCGTCTATCTTCTCCTCCCTTCTCCTTCTTTCATCATAATTTCCTTTCCTCCTTTCTTATTCTTTATCAAGTAATTCTTATTCTCCTTTTCCCTTTTGTCTGTCTCTTGCTCTTTCTTCTCCTTCAACGGTTGTGCTTTTATTAGTTTTTATTTCATTTCTCTTTTATTACGTTGTTCTTTTTGCTCTCCTCAGTACGTCTTCTTCCTCCTCCTCCTCCTCTTCCTTTTCCTTCTCCTCCTCCTCGAAATTTATCTTATTTACATTTAATTTTGTTGTACTTTTATACTTTTATTACAATGTTACTTCTCTTTTCCTCCTTTTGCTCGTCTGTTTTATTCTCCTCCTCCTCCTTCTCTTCCTCCTCCTCCTCCTCCTTCCTTTCCTGGTTTCATTCCTTGGTGTGAATTTATTGTATAGCATTATTGTGCCTCACTTGTCGAAAGTATACCTATAGTGTTTTCAACTTTATCACCACCAAGGCCATTTTATCCATCTCTCCTCCCTTCCTTCCTTCCTTCCCTTCTCTGCTTCCCTCCAACCCCATCCTCTCCCATTTCTCTCTCTCTCTCATCTTCTTCCTTGCCTACTCTTCTTTTGTTCTGTTTCTCTCCTTCCTTTTTTTCTGTTCACTTATTTTTTTTTTCCTTTCCTGTTTTCCATTTTTCTCATTCATTTTTTCCTTTTCTTTTTTCGTTTTTTTTCTTTTCTTTTTCATTCCGTCTTTTTTCCTTCCTTCCTTCCTTCCTTTCGTTCACATACTCTCATTCATTCAAGTTTCCTTCAGTTTTCTTTCTTTTCTCTCTTTCCTTCTCCATCTCATCATCTCTCCTTAACATACCTCCATGTCTTCCTTCTTTCCTCCATTCTTTTTCGTTTATTCCATTATCCTCCATCTTTCTTTTCTTATCTTTTTCCTCCATTCTTTCTCCTTTCCTCCTCCTTTTCAACCTTTCCTCTCCCATTTCTTGCCGTCCTTCAGTATACCCTATTTATTCAGTTATCTTTTTTTTTCCTCCTCCTCCTCCTCCTCCTCCTCCTCCTCCTACTGCGCCTCTTCCTCTTCGTCGTTACGATTTCTAATATAATAAAGAAGGTGGTTTTATTGTTTGCAATCGTACAATTTTCAAAAAGTTTTCTTGTTTATACATTTTTTTTTATTTTGGCAAGAGAATTCAATGTTTATTTCATCCATCCATTCACTTTCGCTGCTTCCATATTTATCGTTTCTCTCTCTCTCTCTCTCTCTCTCTCTCTCTCTCTCTCTCTCTCTCTCTTTTATAGCCCTCTTTTTTCCGTTCCCTTCAATATTCAGTGCTTTCACCCACCTCCCTTACTTCGCTCCCCCTTTCCATCATTTTCCTCATTCTCTCTCTCTCTCTCTCTCTCTCTCTCTCTCTCTCTCTCTCTCTCTCTCTCTCTCTCTCTCTCTCTCTCTCTCTCTCTCTCTCCTTCTCTTCCATGAGGCAGTTCTGTTTCCGTAGCCAGGAGGGAAAGGCAAGCTACTTCTTCCTTCCCTTCCTCCTCCTCGTCCTCCTCCTCCTCCTCCTCCTCCTCGTGCCGTAATACCTGCGGGTACCCTCGTGGTTCTCCTCCCGCCTTTCGCTTATGATATGAATTCCTGGACGGGAGGAAGAGGCTGCGAAACGAGTGTTGGCAGAGAGAGAGAGAGAGAGAGAGAGAGAGAGAGAGAGAGAGAGAGAGAGAGAGAGAGAGAGAGAGAGAGAGAGAGAGAGAGAGAGAGAGAGAGAGAGAGAGAGAGAGAGAGAGAGAGAGAGAGAGAGAGAGAGAGAGAGAGAGAGAGAGAGAATATGAAAAAAGGAAGAGGACATTCACACAAAATAGTTTCTCTCTCTCTCTCTCTCTCTCTCTCTCTCTCTCTCTCTCTCTCTCTCACACACACATTCCCGAGTCCTGGTTCTGATTATGGTAACACTGAGATTGCACCTGGCGCTAATGGCAACACTGCTGAGGTAGACGCAGTGCGGGGGCGGGCAGGTGATGTGCGCTGAGTGTTGAATTAGCTCACTTACCTGTACCGTGCTTGCTTGGCTCTCTCTCTCTCTCTCTCTCTCTCTCTCTCTCTCTCTCTCTCTCTCTCTGTCTCTCTGTCTCTCTGTCTCTCTGTCTCTCTCTCTCTCTCTGTCTCTCTCTGTCTCTGTCTCTCTCTCTCTCTGTCTCTGTCTCTCTGTCTGTCTCTCTCTCTCTCTCTCTCTCTCTCTCTCTCTCTCTGTCTCTCTGTCTCTGTCTCTGTCTCTCTCTGTCTCTGTCTCTGTCTCTGTCTCTGTCTCTCTCTCTCTCTCTCTCTCTCTCTCTCTCTCTCTCTCTCTCTCTCTCTCTCTCTCTCTCTCTCTCTCTCTCTCTCTCTCTCTCTCTCTCTCTCTCTCTCTCTCTCTCTCTCTCTCTCTCTCTCTCTCTCTCTCTCTCTCTCTCTCTCTCTCTTTCTTTAATCATTTTCATCAGTGTCTGCTGTTGTTATTGTTGGTAGTGGTTGTGTTGGTGTTGGCGGTGGTGGTGGTGGTGGTGGTGGCGGTGGTGGTGGCGGCGATGGCAATGATGGCGGCGATGATAGTGGTGATGGTGATGGTGATGTAGTGGTGGTGGTGGTGTGGTGGAGGTGTTACTTTTTATTCACTTTATTTCCTTTCTTTCCCTTTCCTTTCGTTTATTCTCCTTCTTGTTCTTGTTTTCTATTTCTACTTTTATTCCCTTTTGCTCAGGTTTGTGCCCAATTTTTACTTTTTTTTTTTTTGCTTACTTTTCTCTTCTCACTTCAGTTGCTTGTTCGTTTTTTTTTTTTTTTGTCAGGAAATATTGCTTTTTTCCTTTTTTTTTCACTTTTGTTGTTGTTTTTGTAACGTATTGAGTCCAGATATTGGTTTTCTTGACGAGAGAGAGAGAGAGAGAGAGAGAGAGAGAGAGAGAGAGAGAGAGACACTAAAGGTTATTCCCTCTCATTCCAATGACAAAGGAGGTAGGAAGAGAAGAAGGGGAAGAGGAGGAGGTAGGAAGAGAAGAAGGGGAGGAGGAGAGAGGAGGTGGAGGTGGAGGTGGAGGAGGAGGTGGAGGATAAAGAAGAGGAGGAGGAGGAGGAGGAGGATGGGGAGGAAAAGGAAGCGTAACGAAAGGAGGAAAGGAACAAATGTAACGGTTCTTCAGGTACTGTAAAATTCTCTCTCTCTCTCTCTCTCTCTCTCTCTCTCTCTGAATTTTATCATGCGTATCCTTCTTTTCATTCTCTCGTGTGTGTGTGTGTGTGTGTGTGTGTGTGTGTGTGTGTGTGTGTTTGTGCGTGCGCGTGCGTGCGTGTTTGCTTTATTCCTTACACGTGTAAAACACCGGAAACAGAAGTGTGAGGAGAGAGAGAGAGAGAGAGAGCGCTAATAGGTTTTCCTAAGTTCTGGCTTCACTAAAGTCATTTTTACCGCTGGAAAATTTACTTACCTTTAGCTTACGTGGCAATTCTTAACACACACACACACACACACACACACACACACACACACACACACACACACACACACACACACACACACACACACACACGGGGAAAGACAAACGAGAACCTCATTTTCAGGTAACATTTTCAGGTAACACTTGATCTTACTCCCACCTTCCCACGCACCTGCTCTCTCCTCACACCTTTCCCTCTTAATTCCTCTCTTAATTAACACCACCACCATCACCACCACGACCACGACCACCACCACCACCATCACCTACTCCTTATTCTTTCATGCCTACATTGTCAATTTTTTCCCATTTTTCATTTCTTTTCTCTTTTCATTTCTTTTTCTCACTTCCTCCTCTTTTTCTCCTCTCTTCTCTCCTTTCCTATGTTAACTAATTTACTTCTTCCCCTTTCGTGTTTTTTTTTCACTATTATTGCTTTTCCTTCCTATATTCTCGTAAGCCTAGAGAGAGAGAGAGAGAGAGAGAGAGAGAGAGAGAGAGAGAGAGAGGTTTCTTCTTGCTTGCTCCACTTGTAAATATTGGAACGAGAGAAAAATAAAGTAAAAAACAAGAGCAAGGAGGCAGAGAAGAAGAGAAGAAAGGAAAAGTAAAAAGCAGGAAGAGGAGGAGGAGGAGGAGGAGGAGGAGTAGGAGGAAGGAGGAAGAGGAAGAGGAAGACAAAGAGGAAGAAGAAGAATAAAAGGTAGAATGCAAAACGTGAGAGCGAAAGAGAAGGAGGGAAGAGTATTGACAAGGAAACTGAGATGGTAAAGGTAAGAAGGAGGAAGGGAAACAGTGGAAGAATGCCAGAGAGAGAGAGAGAGAGAGAGAGAGAGAAAGAGAGAGTAATAAGGGTACAAGTAACTCGTTCTCTTTCGGATTCTGCTCTCACCCTCTCTACTGTTGAACCTCTCCTCCTCCTCCTCCTCCTCCTCCTCCTCCTCTTCCTCCTCCTCCTTGCTGCATTCCGCTTCGTCGACCTTTTTCCCGAGTTTTATTTTGCTTATTTTCTCCTTATTTCCTCTCCTCTGTTCCTTGACCTCCATCTGTTCTCCTCACATTCTTTCCTTTTCCCCCTCCTCCTCCTCCTCCTCCTCCTCCTCCTCCTCCTCTTCGTCGTCCTCCTCCTCCTTTCTCTCTTTCCCTTTCGCCTCGCTTCTTTCACTTTCTATTTCTTTCTCGTGATTTTCTGCATTCCTTAATTCCTGCATTCTTTCTCTCCCTTCGCTTCTCTTATCCTACATTCTCCCTCCTATTCTTCCTCTCTCCCTCCTCACGTGAGTCTCCTAATACCTCCACAGTCCACACACACACACACACACACACACACACACACACACACACACACACACACACACACACACACACACACTATTCAATCATTTCAACTGTGGTTTCTATTTATTCATCGTCTTCCTCTCCTTTACCTTCATTTTTTCCATTATTCTTTTATTTTTCTATTCTTTCTTCATTTTTGTTTACTTATTCCTTTCCTCTTTTAAGCCAATCTTTCTTTACGTTTTTTTTTTTCTCATTTCTTCATTATGCGCCTTATTACCTCCTCTGCTTCTTTACCTCCATCTCCTCCTCCTCCTCCTCCTCCTCCTCCTCCTCCTCCTCCTTCAGCGTCCCATATTAAGCAGAAGACCAAAGACTAAGCACACGACACACAACAGAGCCATGGCTAATTAACTGCTCTCTCTCTCTCTCTCTCTCTCTCTCTCTCTCTCTCTCTCTCTCTCTCTCTCTCTCTCTCTCTCGTCCTTGCCTTGTTTGCTTTGCTTTAGAGGAAGAAAATGAAATAGAGAGAGAGAGAGAGAGAGAGAGAGAGAGAGAGAGAGAGAGAGAGAGAGAGAGAGAGAGAGAGAGGCGGGGAGTCTGTATTTAATTATTTGTTATATTAGTTATCGCTTTAAATTATTTTAACTTTACTCTTAAATTTTATATTTTTCTTTTCCTTTTCTTTGTTTCCTTTCCCTTTCTCATTTTTCTTATGCTTCCTTTTTTCTATTCTCGTATTTTCTTCTTGTTCTTGTTCTTTTTTTTTCTCCTCCTTTTTTTCTTTCTCTTCTTTTTCTTTTCCTCCTTCTGTGCACTTCTTTTCCTCCTCTTCCTTCTCCTCCCGCGTCCAGTTTGGGGGATACACACACGGCCCTTTCTGTTCCTGCGGCCACTGCGGTGAGAAAACCTAATTTCGTGTCTCCGTTTGTTGTCCAATACTTAGTTTGCGGTGTGAGGCGGCGGCGGGTCTTGTCTGGACATGTGGGAATCTGTGTGCTGCTGGAAACCCCGAGATGAGGAAGAGGGAGAGGGAGAGAGGATGGTTAGTGGTGCTACGTGTGTTGTCTAGCTACGTTTTGGGATTGACTGGCTGGCTGGCTGGCCTTGTGTTGGGCTTGACTTAGCTGCGTTTTAGGGTTGACTGGCTGGCTGGACTTGTGTTGGGCTTGATTAATTGAGTGATTGGCAGGGTTTGTTTACTGACTGAGAGGAATGAGTGACTGATGACGCCTTAACTAATTTTCTTATTATTCTGAGTGATTAAATGACTGGCTGACTGGATGGCTGGACTTGGTTGGGTTGGACTGAATAAATGAGTGAGTATCAGCATTGTTTTGTTTAGACTGGACTGATTGTAATGAATGACTCAGTGACTATTTAATTTATTGCCATAGTGACTACATGACTACATCTCAGACTGACGGACTGACTACCTGACTGACTAGCAAATTTATTAATCATATACCTAAATGAATAAGTAACTCACTCACTCACTAAACTAATAAGAAAATCCCAAACTAACTAAATGAATTCCCGAGCACCCTGTAAGACACCACCGCCCTCTCTCTATCTATCTATCTATTTATCTGTGTGTGTGTGTGTGGCGTCACGCGGGATTACTAAGGTGTAGGTGTAGATGCAGGTGTTCGGGCAGTGTTTCCTGCCTTGGGGCGTCGCGTGTCTCGTGTTGCCAATTTGGTTCCGGAGGTGAGGCCGCTCCTGCCGGACACACAACACCTTCAGGAGGAACACACTACATTATTGTTTGCTGTTCCTCGTCCTTCTGTGTCACTCTTGCTTTTCTTGTCTCTTTTATCATGCTTCTTACTTACTATTTGGTATTCATCTTGTATTGTCCTTTCGTTGGTGTTTGCTCCTCCTCCTCCTCCTCCTCCTCCTCCTCCTCCTCCTCTTCTTCCTCTTCCTCCTCCTCTTCTTCCTCTTCCTCCTCCTATGTCTTTGTCGTTCCTCGTTTTCTGTCTCCCGTCTTTCCTCTTAATCTTCCTCCTCTTCCTCCTCCTCCTCGTCCTTCTCCTCCTGTTCCTGTTGTCCCTTCTCGTCCTTTACTGTTCTTCCTCTTCCTCCTCCTCCTCCTCCTCCTTGGCAGTCCTTCCTCTTCCGTTGCCTGCTCCCTTTCCTCCTAATCCTTCCTCCCTTTCTCTCCTCCTGCTGTTCCTGCTGCTGCCATTTCTCCTCCTCCTCCTCTTCCTCTTCCTTCGCTTGCCTGATATCAAGGAAATTGGTCGTGACGTGAAGGGTTTCGTGTGTGTGTGTGTGTGTGTGTGTGTGTGTCATGCCTTCCAGTTTGTATCCTTCCTTTAAATATATATAGATGTGTAATTTCATAGTCATATTTATTGATTAATTATAATATTCATGTTCATGAATTGTATATCATGAGTCATTTCCTCCCACAGAATAGTATCTTTGCTCTAATGAATGTGTAAAGGTTCGATCGGCTTCGGTACAGTTGGCAACACTGGCTGTCTGAAGCATTATGAAGCGTGCGTGGCGTATCATACTGTGATTCGAACCCTTGAAGCGCACATCACACATATCACAGACCACATACCACACTCTAGCAACATTTTCACCTTTATTTGCATGTTGACCAAAAGAAATATGAAGCACCTTGCATACACTCATTCGCAAAGTAGGTTACGAAACGTCATGAACTGACTCCTTCATTCTTTCACACCGCTACCATTAACTAGTGGTTGAAACAAGGAGGCGGGGCATAGGTGTCTGCTGGTGGAGGAACATCTCTGCCTATGCGGCGCTGTTGAGAAAGTGACCCGCCAAGAACAAGCTGTGAGGCTGATCGGGCGCGGGTGAACGAACACTCCTGGTTATGTTGTCCTGTTGAGAATGATACGCGTTTTGGAGTCAGTTTAGCTTTGTGAGAGAGTGAGTAGTGTGCTCTCTCTCTCTCTCTCTCTCTCTCTCTCTCTCTCTCGTTCGTTTTCGTTTCGTTGTTTGTTTTATATTTAATTTTCTTATTTATATATATTTATTTAGCAGCAGTAGTAGTAGTAGTAGTAGTGGTAGTAGTAATAATCCTGGGCCATACTGATTGATGGAATTTTTTTTTTCTTACTCGTTTCATTTTTCCCTGATTTTACGTAATTTCACATTTTTGGTCAAATTGTATCGATTCATTTTCTCTTGCTTCTATTATAACAATTTAGTTACATTTGTGGTATGGATATAGATAGTATGTATATAGGTGTATGTATGACCAGTATTAGTCTCCATAGTCGTCTTGTATGTGTATCACTCACTATTTTCAATCATACGTGCTGGTCATTTCTATCGTATTTGTACCCTTCTATCGTTATTTTGTCCTGGTATTTTGTCATGCTAGAGTGGTGGATGGTGAAGCAGTAAAGGAATGTACCTTCTTTCACTCTCTTCCTTCCAGTTCACTTCCCAGAATCCCTTCCTGTCCGTCCCATTTGCCTATAATCCATATCTCCACTTCACCTTAACCTTATTGATTCTCTCTTGCCTTTCATTCTTTCGTCGATCTTATTGTGTTTTATTTTTCATCACGTTCTGTTGTTATTCTTACCTTTTTTTAATGTTTTCTCGTCTTTATTTCAGTCCTCCTTTCTCAGTCTTTCTTCTCCACGTCTCCTGTAACATCTCATTCGTTCCGCTCCACCGCACCTCCTCCTCCCCCCCTCCCTTCTTCCCTCCCTCACCCACATCCTCACTCCTCATGTTTCTCGTTCCAGGAAAATTTGTGTTGATCCATTGGCTTTCCAGAATTCCAGGCACACGCACGTACACATATTCACACACACACACACACACACACACACACATTAATGAAAGGCACGTTAATTTGTAAAAATATTTTATTAAATACATACAAATCTGCCTGCCTGCCTTCATTCAATATATATTACTTGACGCGAACCATTGGGGCGAGGGTCTTTTTGGGGGTGTGTGGTTAATCTCTCTCTCTCTCTCTCTCTCTCTCTCTCTCTCTCTCTCTCTCTCTCTCTCTCTCTCACCGGTTCCTGCTCGTTGATTGTTCGTTGTCACCTTAATTAATTTTACACCTGCTGGGTGGGCGGCCACACATGTAGCCAGCGGTCAGTCACCACAAAACGCATATATACATACACATGTACACGCAAACACACCACCAACATATGTACACTATAACACACACACACACACACACACACACACACACACACACACACACACACACACACACACACGTGACGCCCCTGCTCCCCCCGCGCCCCGCCCCGACACAACTATGCTATGGGCACCTCGAGGAGCACCTGGGCGGGCTGGGCGGGACGACACCTGAGCCGCCCCTCGCCTACCCACTGACTAGAAGCTCCAGCCCCGCCCTCAGGTGCTGCCCTCCATCCTCTAGACACACGAGTAACATATCACAAAGCTTTGTACATTAAAACAAGGAAACTATAAACAAGGAGATAAAACCGATGGAAATAATAATACAAACGGAAAACTAACGAAAGCACCCCAGGTAAAGAGACAAACGTATATTTGTGTGTATATATGTACGTATGTATATATATAATATGCATATATGTATAACGGAATGAGAAACCAAGTCTTGGATGACCCTCTCTCAGGTTCCTGAAGGCGGAAGAGCTGAGGAGAAACAGGGAGGCGATGGTGAACGGCAGACACCACGTCTCGCGTCCTCCGAGGGCAGGGCATCGTCCCCCTGATGAGCACCTTGGGAAGAGCCGAGCCTCTAGTGCGGCGGCGCCTCTCCCAATACCGGCAGCGTCTGTGGCAAGAACACGGAGACTAGGATCACATGAAGAAGCAGTAAGTACGAGGAAGGTAGAGGGAGAGAGCGTAGATAAGGCAAAGTAGGTAGGTAGGAGGAAGTAGTTATAGAGAATAGTTGCCTCTTGCAGTTTAACTTATGCTCTGATGTTCACACAGTAAGGTTATAGGAACAGAATGCAAATGTGAGTGTTCTAGTGTGATTTGCTTGATGACCAGTCGACGTCTATTCCCACGATCTTGACTGAATGATAAAATTTCCCCGACTTTGATTGAAAGACAAAATTCCCCCTGTTTGGTTGGTTTCACAAGCTCTTACAAAGTTTCTCACTCTTGCTTTTGTTCGAGGCGAGTACAAGACGTTTTGTTAAAAAAGGAACAATAAAAAATGGGTATGTCAGAGGATACAATGTGGAAGGGTCACACAGCAAGGTCATACCAGGTCACACACACACACACACACACACACACACACACACACACACACACACACACCTCCCCCCCACTCCTACACACCCATACTAAGTAGCCCAGGCAGACCCACCACCAAAGAGTAGTGTTAAAGTCTTTAATAATCTTCAAATTACCTGGAATATAATGAAAGGGAAGGTCTAATTAACAGATGGATCTTGTAATTTCAAAAGTTCCTAAAGTGTGAGGAACATTTAGATCTCTCCCTTTTCCTCTCTCTCTCTATCTCACTCTCTCACTATACAGAGAACCCTCGCGCCTCGTGTAATGTATAGGGAAAAATGTATAACTTAAGGTCCACTGCAAGGTTAGGTTAGGTTCCGCCCCTTCCTGTAACAGAGAAATATTTAATGTAGGTACTCTCCAAAGCTCCCTTCTCTGCCAGCTCTAATTTTACTCACGTCACTAAATATACTGTTCTCCTCACTCACCTCGACTCCTCTCATTAAGTGGAAAGTGTAAATGTGTGTGTGACTATCACGTTCCCTGCACGCATGCACGCACACACACACACACACACACACACACACACACACACACACACACACACACACACACACTTAGAAGTAGTGTGTAAACAGATAAATAGAACAATGCAAGTGTTTTCAATGTAAATCTCAACTTTCTTATTAATTTAGCATTTTCTTTCGCTTATCTCATAACTACAAAACCGAACCCACAAATACACACTGTGGCAAAAATAATAAAGGCGAGTGAGACAAAGGAAGGGAATGAGAAACCTGATAAGGGTGTGTGGAAAACCTGAGGAGAGGAATTTTAAGGAAGTAATCGAGGACAATGTGAGGGTAAGTAATCTGATCCTCCTTTAAACACATTCTAAGGGAAGGTCTTTTGATTATTTCATTTCCATTATCAACTAAGTCACAACTAACTCTTCACAGCTACAGGAAAAGTAACTAAAGGACGAGAGTTTCTATTTCTAGTATCTGTCCAATGTAACAACAGTTTTATCACATTCTCGCAGTCTGAAAAACTACATTCTTTTTATGAAATCTAAGAATGATGTTTGTTTTTTCATTATGCTGTCTGAGTAAGGCGTTATAATCATGCAATGAAGGAGAATCTCTCCATGCAAGGTCATTTTTGCTAACTCTTTCAGCACTATAAGGGGACTGACGGCTGAGTGGGCCCTTTTTATTTATTCATTTTTTGTTGCCCTTGGCCTTGGGCAGTCTTTCCCTCCACATTCATAGTCAAGAAAAGCTCAAGTAATCATTTTCATCCAGTCAAAGTACCATGTAGGGGGAAGAAGAAGTAATCTAATCTTTTCTAACTTCTCCCAGGTCAATATTCACCTTATTCTCAGTGCAGAGGCCATGACGGTCCAGCCTCGTGTACTCCCGCCCTGATCGTGGCCGAAGTGTGTTCACGGAAGACCTCGCCAGCAGCCTGAGACCAGCAGCAGCAGGAGAGACATGAGCTAGTGAGTAAACCAATAGCAGACCACACACACACACACACACACACACACACACACACACACACACACACACACACACACACACACACACTGGACTATGAATTCTGTCAATACAAACTATTTCCACGGTCTCTCTCTCTCTCTCTCTCTCTCTCTCTCTCTCTCTCTCTCTCTCTCTCTCTCTCTCACCTGTCGTGGTCGGAGGAAGAGTGGGAGGAGGACAGGCTAAGGGTGTCCAGATAGTCACTCATGTCCGACGCCCCAGATGAGGTGGATTTGGCGTCCCCGCTGCCACTACTGCTGCCGCCCGCGCTGCCGCCCGCCCCGCCCAGCTCCTGGCAGGACGCTGCGACACCTGGCGAGGGAAAATGCTTGTGAGTGGAGGGATAGGTGTGTGTGTGTGTGTGTGTGTGTGTGTGTGTAATAATTATGTGTTGCACTTATTAACTTTATACCACGTTAACATTCCTTTTTCTTGTCGATAAACTAATTGTGTTTCTCGTCGCTCTTCCTGATGTAAGCACTCTTCCTCCTCCTTACCTACTTTTCCTCCTCGGTGTTACTCGCAGGAGGCATAAATTTTAACGCTTGACAACATTAAAAGTCCAAATAGCTGCATTACACTTTACACTTTTATCAATATGCTGCTGGTGCAGACTCCCTCGTTGCCGTGCGTTGCGTCACTTGCATCTCGATAACTAATATATTTTTTTCCCCGTACCGTGTAAATGAACGCCAGTGGCCCCGGCGGACATTAAGCTCCATTACAAGTTAATGTATTAACGAATTAGATTTTCATTATGGGTTAATGTTATTTGGTAGTGATGATGGTAACAGTGGGGAGAAGCAGTAAAATGAGGCGGTTAATTGCTCTACACACCAGCATAAACAACACCTGCACGACGTACCGGTATACCTGTTTTCTCTCTCTCTCTCTCTCTCTCTCTCTCTCTCTCTCTCTCTCTCTCTCTCTCTCTCTCTCTCTCTCTCTCTCCCTTTGCAACTGTAACTTAATCTAAACAACCTCTACTAACCTCTCGTAACCTTACACCTCTATTAACTTATCCTGAAAGAGATAGACCGCACTCTTTTTTTCTCTAACCTAACGAAATCTCACAATATTCCTCCTAAACTATTTAATACAGCCTCCACTCATCCCCTAACCTCTTTCCTCCCCACTAAGCTTGCAGTCACCATTCCAATAACCCCTACATTATTTCCCCTTTCCCTTCCTTCTCCCAGTTTAATCTCTCACTATTCCCAACCCAGCATCCTCTTATACTGTATCTTCCTCATCTTCATCCTGCAACCACTTCCCTCTTAACCTAGCACCCATTGCCTGCAAAATCTGCCGCCCCTCCCCCGCTCATTCTAACCCATTACCTCTCCTTCATTCTATATACCTCATTCCTCCTACTCCCCCTTCTCTTCCTCCTCCAAATTTACTTCAGGCCTTTAACCCAACCCACTCAGCCGCTCAATACTAACTCCCTATCCTCAGGCCCCTTCATCCCTTCACCAGTGCTCCTTATCAGCCTCCTCCTTATCTTCCTCCTCCTCCTCCTCAAAGGCAAGGCAGCGCTCCTTCAACTTCCCTCGCCCTCCCTTCACTCCTCCCTCCCCGCTGCTTTAACCGGTGTCCTCTGAACATGCCCTTTCCTCCACGTTGGTTGTCCCTGCGTCCCCACCTGCCCCCTCACGCCCGTTCACCCCCGCCAGGTACGCCCACCTTCAGGTCCTTGCCTTGCGACAGAAGGAGTTCGTAGAATGCAAATTGGATTGGAAAAAAGTAACGGAATGCGTTTCAGCGGAGGCTTCACCTGGTCTTGCCTTCATATCCTGGAGAAAACACGAGGATACGAGATTACCTGTAGATTACCTTGGCCAATCTGCCGGCGGCCTGTATGCAAAATGCCGCCCTCGCTCCTACGCCCATTAATTACCCGGCGAGAGCTGATTAAATCTGCATGCCAACCGCACGGATTTTGCACAAGAACTGGTACGGTACGCGATCAGCACGGGCGTAATCCTTCATGCGATCTCTGCGCGAGCAACACCGTGGCTTAATTTGGCCCGAAAATGTTGGAGCGTTTGTGCTGATAATCTGGCGGCGCGGCGGCGTTTGGTGCTGAGTAACAGTGAGCGTGCTGTGGTGCTGAGCTACGGAGTCACTCTAGTGTGTGTGTGTGTGTGTGTGTGTCATTCAGGAAAGAGCTGCAAGCGGCGAGCTCTGTGTTGAATTTGTGATGTGCAGCTTGGAGGTCTGCATGCAGATGTTGTGTTGCAGCAGGTGTTCGTGTGTGCGGGAAGCGTGATGATGATGATGATGATGATGATGGTGGTGGTGGTGGTGGTGGTGGTGGTGGTGGTATTACTCATGTAAACACGACACGCTGACGGAGACGTGGCTGCTTCCCTGGCAGGTGTACGGGGCTTACCTGAGTGCGTGGAGGTGGCGGCGGTGGTGGTGGGAAGATGAGGGCGGCGAGAGCGGGGCAGGGAGGCGTGGAGGCAGTGTGAGGTGAGCAGGCGGTCCACAGCTCTCGGGGATTCGCAAACGCCGGAGTCGCTGCTGGAGGCGGAGTCTCTGTTGGCCGTCTTGCCGGGCACTGAGGAGGAGCGGCGCAGGACACACACTCCCTCCGCTACCAGTTCCCGCGCTGCGCTGGTGATGACCTCAGGCCGTGGGCTGACCTCCACGTCGGTACACACGCTCTGGTCGGGTGTCACCGAAGACCCGTCTGCGTCCACACTGTCGTGGCGCAGGTCGCACCCGCTGTCCGTCGCCGCCTCCGAATTGAGTCTGTTGTTTCGTCTCCGCAGCGATGAGGTCACTGTCTGGCGGTGCGTGGGCGTGGCAGTGGGCGTGGTGGCAGGGGATGGCCACGCCTCGCGAGGCCGAGAGTCTGCGGAAGTAGAGCGTCGCGGCGCCAGGGTGAGGCAGCGGTGACTGGCGGCCACGGACTGGGAGCGCCCATACCGGTTCTCTGTTATGCTCAAAGACCGACTGCGGTCCTTGACGGGCGTCTTGACCTCCGGCTCGTCGCTGAGGGTCTCGCAGGGCACGAGCTCAGCGGCGGGGCGCGTTGGGCCCATGGGGAGGTAGTGGGGGTCTGAGGGGAGACGCGGCGTCATGGACATGTAGTGGTTCTCACTGTCGCTGCCAGACACCTCAAGCGTGAGAGTACACTCCCCAGCGCTGGGCGAGGTCGGCGTGTGGCGCGTAGCTGCGGAGACCACCATGGGCTCGGGAGGGACGGCACCCTTGGGAAGGCCGCCCGCCTGACCTGCGCAGGTCTGGGCCAGCACGGTGGTGCCCGTCTGGCTTGTTACCGCCGTCCGCACGTCACGCACATTCTCGTACAGCACGAGGCTCGCCGCGAAGTCCATGTTGGCGTAATTGCCATGTGAGGAAGTGACGACCTGTGGGTGGCGCGGTGGGGGTGTGGGTGGTGGGGTGGGAGGCGGGGTGGGCGCGCGGGGCTTGCCGGTCTTCTTTCGTTTGTTGACCACCGCGTACAGTGCGGCGGCGTCTTTGGACTGAGGATGCGTCTGGGAGGCGGGGGGCTGCGTCTGGTTGGGTGGCGTGGGTGGCTGCGGTGGGTGGCGAAGAATGGTGCCAGTATTAGCGTCTACCACCGGCATGCGGCCGTGGCCGTCCACCCGCAGCTGCTCGCATGGAGCCTCACCCTCCTCGCGCCGCCCGCACACCAGCGAACCCGCCCATCCTAGCATCTGCCCGCAGCTGGGTGCGGCAGACACCAGACCACCCTCGCACCATACACCTGATGGGGCAGCACCTTCGCCTCCGTCTGCTGTGGATGCCGTAGGTTCTTTCACTAGCGTGGTGCCCTTGTCGCACATGACCAGGCGTCGCGGCGTGTCATAGTGAGCCGTGGCAGCGACGTGCGATGACAATATCCGCGGCGGGACGTCGTAGTTGTCCAGAGGGTTAAGTGCACCACGTGGGGTTGCGGTGCCGCCGACTTCTTGCTGCTGCTGCCCCAGCTGTGTGGCGGCGAGGTGTGGGTGCTGAGTGAGGCAGCACTGCTGTAATCCAGGAGGGTGCATGTGGGCCAGGGGGCGCGGGTGGTCGTAGAGGGACTCCGGAGTGGGTGACGGGGCGGTCATTCCCTCCCACGACCCCCGCGCCCATGTGGACGCCCACCAGGCGCTCTCGTCCCCGTCGTGGGTGCTCAGCAGTTGGCCGGAACTACTAACGGGTGTGCATCCCGGCACTGACTGACTCTGACACGAGGCGCGGCGACTCCACGGTGGCCAGGCGATGGAGTGAGTGTCGGTATAGTGGCCGTCGCCGTGGTCTGGGAGAGTGTCTCGAGGCGTCGTCGCCGTCGCCGTGGCTTCAGACGCTGCCAGCGACACTGTCTCGCTACTGAGGTCCATGACACTCACCTCCCTAAGCCAAGACATCTCGGTCCTACTCTCAGCACGTGATCCTGCAATGGAGAAAAAGGGAGGCATTACGCACAGGGGGAATACTACTGTTGAGCGAGTCACTCGTAGCCGCGTGCTTCATTGTGAGCAGTGTGGCACTTTGAAAACACAAGGCATTCCACAAAGGAAGAAGCTGCAGCAATTAACAGAATAGCAGGATATTCTTTGAAAACATTTACGGAACCATCTTGTTACAAAAAAAAAAAAAAAAAAAAATCTGCTTACTTGACGTTACTTGTTTACTAAGAGAAACTACCGAGGAACTATGTTGTGGCGTACATTAAAGTTTCTTGGGCTTATGTTGATTAAAAGAAAAAAAAAACATTACGCTGCTTTATCTTCTCAACAAGTTACCTGAGCAACAATTCAAAGCCAAGTGGAAGACGACGGTAATTAATTATAACAAGAATAATAATATTGGAATGGCAGACCTCTTCAAACACATTGAAATTCAAACACATTGAATAACCTTAATTAGTTCACCTTTGCGAGCGGAGACGTTGTATTACTCAGACTTGAGAAAATTAATAATTCGCAGAACCGATCTAATAAAAAAGCTCGCTGAACTTCACAGGCGAAGAGACAAGAAAGAAGGATGAATGAAGATGGGAAAAAAAAAATAGGAAAGACAGGGAGGGATAGGGGAAGAGTTAAGAGAAGGAGGAGGAGAGGGGAGACGACGGGATACGTGCGGGAGAGGATGAAGTGGAAGGCGAAAAGTCTGAGGAGAAAAGAAATGATGATGGAGTGGATAGGAGGAGGTGGCGGATAAGAAGGAAAGATGGGAAGTGAAAAAAGATAGATGAGATGCAAGGAAGATCACGCGATAAAAAGGAAGAGGAGAAAGAGAAAGGCAAAATGGAGGATGATGAAGATGACGGAATGACAGAGAATAAAGATGAAGAAACGAGAAAGGAAATATAAAGACGATGGAGAGGGAAGAAGAAAAAGACAGTTACAAAAGGAAGAACTGAGAGAGGAGGATGACGAACAAATAAAAGATAAAAAGAACACAACCATGGAAAAAAAAATAAAAGGTGAGAAGACACGAGATGGACTAAGAATAAAGAACAAGAAATGGAAAAAGATATAAAAAGAAAGAGAAAGATGAACGAAAGGCGAGAACGGAAGTAATAGAAGAGAGAAAAGACGAGAAAGAAAATGGAATGAAGGATACAGTACAGGTGAGAGAAATGCAGGAAAGGGCCATATAATCGCAGGAAAGGAAAATAGAAACTAGAGAGAAAAGGAATAAGAATAGAGAAAACTAAAAGACTACAAAGGGACCAATGGAAAGACCGGTTTTGATACGGATTTGTAAAGTTACACACACGATACTAAGCGAGCTATACACGGGGAAAGTTATCATACAAACACACATACATACGAATACTTATAGTCGGTAAAACATATATGCACCTTCCACCCAACCACTCCCTCTCCATGTATACACTTAACCCCTTCAGTACTGGGACACATTTTTACCTTTTTACCTTAAGATTTGTGTACGACAAGACCATTTTATTGACATTGGGAACGGTCTATGGAGCTAAGAAGATTAATGGCCACAGTCTTCACTATTCTAATACCGCGCATGAGTTTCTGAAGCTGCATAAACTCGCCAAACAGTTAAGAAGAGTGAGTACAGAAATGCATCATGGTACTGAAGGGGCTAAACACAAATACGTATACCCAACTAACACACGTCTTACCTGTGCTGGGCGTGGGTCTATTCCGGGGCTTAGCAATGAGTCCTCTAGCTGCCTGGTCGATGGCGTGGGTGACTGCATGGGGAGCGTCGGAGAGTGCCACATGCACGCCTGTCCACCGCCCACACCGCGTCCCGCCTTCCCACACGACACGCCCGTCAACCACGCCATACCGCCTGGGGGAGACACGAAGAAAGGATGATGGAAGGTTGTCAGGTGTGTTGTGGAGGAGTGGGTTTCCTCAGTCCTCACGCGTATCAAATGTGATAATAAAAAAAAATACAGTAATGGTAAAAGTAAAGGAGAATGACTACATGATAAAGAAAAAAAATAATGATACTGGAAAGACAGGAAAAAGTTACTATAGTTGAAAGTTGAAAACAAAAAGTCAACAAAACTATAAAAAATGAATGAGAAAAAAACGAAATACTAAAAAAAAAGTCAACAAGTCTATGAAAAATTAAGTGAGAATAAAAACGAAATACTAAAGTGATAAAAAAAAAAGAAATACTAAAACAAGTCAACAAAACTATGAAAAAATAAATGAGAGAAAAATACACAAAGAATAAAAAGCAAAAAATCAAGAATAAAAAGTAAAAAAATCCTTCAAGGGAATACTGAAAACCTAAATAATAATGTGGCGATGTCTCCCTCGTGTGTACCTGGCAGGACATGTCTCACCTGAGGTCTTGGGTGCTCCAGGCGGCGAGGAGACGAGGAGGCGTGCCTGTGGTGAGGCAAAAGCGGTGGTCCCTTACGTGGAATCTTGCAGGGCCCGCCGACACCCTGGAGCGAGGCGGAACCTGCAGCACCTGAACGAGGAACTGTTGCTCTGGGGGGAGAGGAGAGGAACAGGTGAGTGGAGGAGGAGAAAAAACACACATGGAGGAAGAGAAAGAGGAGAAAAAAGGCTCAGGGAGGACAGGTGAGGAACGGCAGAAAAGGTCAAAGGCTTGCTAGAAATAGATAAAAGAAGACCACTAAAGAAAAAGGAGAAGAAAAAGGAAGTGGGAGAGGGGAGAAAGCCACTAAAGGGTAAGGAAATGGATGAGGCTGATGAGTTTGTTGGGGAGAGCGGATGAGTGGTGAGGGGAGAGGAAGTGAGAGGGGTCACTAGATGGAGGGGAAGGCCAATGGGATAAGAGAATGAAGGTGGAGATAAGAGAAAGAGGAAACGAGAGTAGAGGAAGGAGGAAGAGGTGCTGTTTAAAGTGGATAAGGGAGGAACGCCAATGGAGGGGAAGGGAATGGAAGAGATTGGAGAAATAGTATTGAGGGAAGAAGGGAGGAAGTGGAGAGGAGTCCTAAAGGAATGCTAGGAAGGGGAACAGTGACAGGTGACATAAGAGGAGCTGGAGAGGATGAGGAAACAAAGAACGGCAGGTATCTTGGGGGATTGCGGAAGAGAGGCAGAGGGAACCGAGGGACTAAGGCGGGGAATCCCATTGCGTCACATGTTTTAAGGCGGTTACGAATACCTGACTCGGCCCATCCCGTCACTACTGCTGCTACTGCTGCTACTGCTACTATTACTGCTGCTACTGCTACTATTACTGCTGCTATGCTGCTACTACTACTACAGCTATTGATGCTGCTGGTATTACTACTATACTGCCACTGCTACTACTACTACCACTAGTAATAATAATAATAATAGTAATAATAATAATAATGCTGTTACTTCTACTACTCATCTAACATATTGAATCTTGTGTTACGGAAATTTTATTGTACGTAAGTCTATAAAAGCATTCCTACACACACACACACACACACACACACACACACACACACACGGTAGCTCAGTGGTTAGAGCGCTGGATTAAAGTCTGAGGACCGGAGTTCGATTCCCCGGCCGGGTGAAGATATCTGGGTGTGTCTCCTTTCACGTGTAGCCCCTGTTCACCTAGCAGTGAGTAGGTACGGGATGTAAATCGAGTTGTGACCTTGTTGTCCCGGTGTGTGGTGTGTGCCTGGTCTCAGGCCTATCCCAAGATCGGAAATAATGAGCTCTGAGCTCGTTCCGTAGGGTAACGTCTGGCTGTCTCGTCAGAGGCTGCAGCAGATCAAACAGTGAAACACACACACACACACACACACACACACACACACACACACACACATCCTTGCCGCTCATGATCTCGCACAAAGCACCGTGACTCTGCAAGTAAACACACACACACACACACACACACACACACACACACACACACACACACACACACACACACACACACACACACACACACTTAGCCTTTGAAAAACAGACAGTGCTATTCTTACACCTGTCTTCTTAAAGAGATTACCGTCACACACACACACACACACACACACACACACACACACACACACACCTTACCTTGACCAAGCGTCGATGTCATTTTCACCTGCCATTGCAACAGCCTTTCCCGAGTATCGAAGGCGACCACAATCGTCACGTCCTTGCACAGTAAAGCTAGCGTGTGACTCTCCTTGTCCAACGTAAACCCTGCGGGAGAACCAGACACACAGGCCCTTTAGGTAAAAATAGCGCCAGACAGGTAGATACGTGCGCGAGACAGACAGGTGGAGAGAAACCTGGCTCATAACAGAAATTGATATGAAAGAAAAGAGGAGAGATTAAAAATAGCGAGGACAGAAAGATTGATAGACAAAGACACTAAATCGTGGTTCAGACTCAGGAGATAATGCGAAGTATGAAAAGAGGTTAAATAAAGCAACAAAGGAACATATGTGAGTAACAGACAGGCAGACAGACAAAACTTGGTTAGACAAAGAAAAAAAACTTGCTAAGACGACGAAAAAGAAAACTTGCTAAGACATACAGAAAAAGAAAATGTGCAGATGGAACAGGAAAAAAATCGGAAAAAACAGGAAAGTCATGTAGACAAACAGAGAGAGAGAGAGAGAGACTTAGCTCAAACAGAAAAAAATCTACACAGAGAGAGAGAGAGAGGGTGGAGAGAAAAAAAAATGAGGCGTCGGGGGTGGAGGAGAGGAAGCGAAGAAGGTACAGAAGTAGGAAATCCACTAAAACCATCCGCCCCTCCTCCTCCTCCTCCTCCTCCTCAGGGTACTTTTAAGCGTTAAAGAAGGAGTTTCAGCTTTAGGGGGACGCAAGGACGACGAAGGCACCGTTAAGCTGAGAACAGATATTGCTACATGTACCTACTGACGGCAGGGGCAGAGACGGAGGCGGGGGAGGGTGAGAAGGAGGAAGAAAGAAACCCAAAGGAAGAGCAAATAGATCAGTAGACCCTTATGAGACAGTTAGTGATAAGTTACTCTATCTAAAAGCAAGAAACACTGGATAATAAAAGCTGGAGGAAAAGGGAAGAAAGAAAGTGCTGTAGATTTGTGTGGTAGAGAGAAAGGTTAAAAGTTCAAGGGTAATTCACTAGAGATATGGTGAGGGTAAGAGACTGGAGAGGGATTAAGAGGGTGTGAGGTGCACTAGAATGGTAAAAGGAGTGAAAGGTGACAAGGGCAACTACAAAGGGGTGACTACACTACTTACATAAGGAAGAATGACGCTTAACATAAAGGAGAAGAGGGAGAGAGGGAGTAAAAAGGGGAGAAAGGGTCTTGAAAAAGGGAGCGAACGGAACATAGGATGACAAGGGAGGCTATAGAAGGAGAGGAGAACTGAGGATGTTTTTGGAGAGAGAGAGAGAGAGAGAGGGGGGGGGGGAGACGGCAAAGAAGATATGGGCCGGAAGAACGTATTGGAGGTGAAGGAAAGCGAGATATGACACTGAAAGGAAGTAAATGTAAGGAGGAGAGATGAGAGAAGTAGAGAGATGAGAAATGGGATGCTGAGCTGTGACGTTCTTTAGTAGTAGTAGTAGTAGTAGTAGTAGTAGTAGTAGTATTGGTAGTAGACAACTTTACAACTTTAAAAACCATGAGTATCCATCCTTGCACAATTCACTACTACTATCGTCATTAATTTTTTTTGCTCTCTTTTTCAGTGGCTGAGACAAAACCTCGCGTCCTCAGCAGTGGAGCACAAAAAGCCCTCGAGGTTCGCGTTAGGCAGCCCTTGACAACCTGCCCTTCAACACACCACTACAGGGAAGGCAGCTCGTAACCAACCCTCCCTCCCTCTTCACCTGTTCCTCCTTCCTTTCGTCTATCCATCCCTCCCACTCCCTCACTCCCTCTCGTCTTATACTTTCCCTTCCCTCACTCGACTCTCTTCCTCACCTCTTCTCTCTCCCTCCCTCTCCTTTTTTTTACCTCTCTCTCTCTCTCTCTCATTTTACTTCTTTCTCTTCCTCATCGTTACTGTTGTTGTTGTTGTTGTTGTTGTTAATGGTTTTATTACAACTACTACCATTGACAACGTAAATAAGTAAGTTGAAGAATTTACATTGGAATATTGCAAATTTCATAAAGGGTAACTAAACTAAATGAAAAGTACCATGGTGTTTCTTTTTTTTATTCTCTCTCTCTCTCTCTCTCTCTCTCTCTCTCTCTCTCTCTCTCTCTCTCTCTCTCTCTCTCAACATCCCTTGGGTTTCAGAGTCGCTAAAAATATATATACCAAAAGGGATTTCTCTCCACTTTCGCGTTTTCTTTGGTCAAGTTTAAAATTATTGAAAAGAAAGGAAAAAAATGTGAAACACTCTCTCTCTCTCTCTCTCTCTCTCTCTCTCTCTCTCTCTCTCTCTCTGCACAAAAAAATAATTATTACATGTATTTTTCTTATTCCAGTTTAGATTTTCACGTTCTTCATTTATTCATTTTGCTCTCAGAAATACAGAAAGACTAGAGAACGAAGGCTTTACTGAGCTTTTCCTGTTATCTTTGTATATCCACCCCCTCTCCCACTCCCTCTCCCTCTCCCTCTCTCTCTCTCAACCACCCAAACAATACAGTCAACACGGGGCAAGTTTCAACATTATGGCGACGTAGGTAGGCGAGGTAGCGAGCAAAACTTTCCCTCTCCATTCCAGCCTCCATTTGGCACCTCACAAAGCGGCGTCTGTATTATTATTTACCTTATTTTTGTGTCTTATTGAAGCGAAGGAGGAGGACGAGGTGGTGGTGGTGGTGGTGGTGCGCAGCGAAGGACGAAAAGGAGGAGGTGGAGATAATAGTAAAGACATGAGAGATAACGATAATGGAAGGAAGAAGGTGAAGGTGAAGGAGAAAGAGTTAGTGGAGGATAAAGATGAAGGAACAGAAAGGAGAGGCGAAAAGAACGAAAGGACAACGAGGAGGAAGATAAAAGGCGAGAGAAAGAGGGAAGAGGAAAGCGGGAAATAGGAGACGGAAGGATAAAGGAAAAAGAATGGATTGAATAGACAGTACGAGGAGGAGGAGGAGGAGGAGGAGGAGGAGGAGGAAGAGGACGAGAAAGAGAAAAGAAACAAAGGGAAAAAAACGGAATGGAAACAACGAGAAGGGGATGGACAGTGCAGAATGGGTTAGAAGGGGAAGGAAAAAAAAGAAAAAGAACTGGTGGTCAGGAGAGGAGGAAGAAATAAAAGGAAGGAGAAAAAAGTAAAAAAGAATAAGAGATTGACGAAAGAAAACAGACAACACGAAACACGACGCTGGAATAATTACGAGGGTGCGGACACACACACACACACACACACACACACACACACACACACACACACACACACACACACACACACACACACGTACACATAAACGAAGGCGTGAGGGAAGGGGAAAGACGAGAAGCGATACAAAAATAAACCATGAATAAGTAAACGATAGGAAGAAGAGAACTAAGGAAGGGGAGAACGAGGAGGAGGAGGAGGAGGAGGAGGAGGAGGAGGAGGAGGAGGAGGAGGAGGAGGAGGAAATGGGAAAACAAAATCTATTACATCAGACACAAGACAGTGAACACGAACAGAGGGAAAGACAACAAAGAGGAAATAGAAGAACGAAGGAGGAGCTGAGAGGAAAAATCTGAAAAAAAGGTGAAGAGTAAAAACATGAAATCTCCTTACCAGTTTCAAGGGCCAGGACGTTCTGCAGTGCCAAAGAGGCCTTCGTGGCGGCACCCTTGGCCCTGTCTCGGCTGTCCCGGTAGAGCTGAAGTTGCAACACGTCTGCAACACAAAGAAAAGATAAATAAATACATGAAAAACTACAAAAAAACAATCATATGTAGGAAAATTTTTGATGAGTGAGAGCAAAACAAAAACAATAACAAGAAAAACATGAAAAGAAGAAGAAACAAGAATAAGAGCAAGGAAACTCAACGGTAGTAACAGCAGTAGAAACACCAGTAGTAGTAGTAGTAGTAGTAGTAGTAGTAGTAGTAGTAGTAGTAGTAGTAGTAGACTTAGAGGAAGAAGGCGAAGAAAAGTAATAGTGACAGAAAAGTGTTAAGTATAAGAGTAGTAGTAGTTGTTGTTGTTATTGTTGTAACAGTTGTTGTTGTCTTTATTCCTACACCACTATCTAATAATCACTATCTTCTTCCCTTCAAGTACTGCAGACTATCCTACTGTAAATGTACCAGCTCATTTTTACCCCATTATTAAAATTTCGCCGCATTGTTCGCCTCGTACTAATGTAATTTTGAAAAGCGCGCTGCGTTTCTGCGAGTTTACGAGTCGTTGGGTGTTTTTATGCATAATTCACAGGTGTTTTAGCGCCACTTTGCATATTCATCCCTGCTTGCCTTCCTACCCCAGCCACCTCTGCATCCTTATGTATTTTTAAACGCGCCACCTCCTCCCATCCCCGTTTGTTTAGATTTGAGCTTATTTATGAACTCCCAGCACACTCACACACATACACACTCATACACACACAATATGGCACGTCTTATTTGTTGTACATTCTTTACGTAGTGTTGTCTTTTACCGTCTTATCATGTCTTATTTCCTTAATTTTCTACTTTAGTTTCAATTTTTGTTTCATATGAAGGTCGGTCGGTCTCTCTCTCTCTCTCTCTCTCTCTCTCTCTCTCTCTCTCTCTCTCTCTCTCTCTCTCTCTCTACTACTACTACTACTACCACCACCATCACTACTTCTACTAGTACTACTACTTTTACTAGTACTAGTACCACTACCTCTACTACTACCACTACTTCTACTACGACTACGACTACTACTACTACTACTGCTACAACTACTACGACGACTACTACTGTTATTAATAGTACTGCAACTACTATTACTACTCTAGTACTACTCCTACTTCTACTACTACTACTTCTACTACTACTACTACTACTACTACTACTACTGCTACTACTATTACTGCTACTACAACTTCTAGTACTACTACTACTACTACTACTACTACTATTTTTCCCATATACAAAGTAATTTTATTTAAAACATTCACACAGCCAACCTTTTTTCCCTTCACTGAATTACTAAAGCTTTCATCACGTCTCAAATGAGATTAATGAATTCACTCACTTTTTTTTCCTATCAATCTTGAAAATACAAGCTCCTATCTCTCTCTCTCTCTCTCTCTCTCTCTCTCTCTCTCTCTCTCTCTCTCTCTCTCTCTCTCTCTCTCTCTCTCTCTCTCTCTCTCTCTCTCTCTCTCTCTCTCTCTCTCTCTCTCTCTGGCCATAAGTACTCTAAACTACAGAACTAATTAGGAAAATCTTGGAAAAACTTTCGACTCCACTTCCTGAGAGAGAGAGAGAGAGAGAGAGAGAGAGAGAGAGACTACATTTTTTTTATTCAAGATAGCTCTTCTTTTTTTCTATTTATCAAGTAATAACAAAAGTAAAGTGCAAAAAAACTAGCACAATATAAACTAGGTAAATAAATATATGAATGAATTAAAACATGTACAAAAAATTACTTAACACAAAGAACAAAAATATGAACAAATTAATATATCTAAGCTTATGAAACCTCACCACCCCATTATGCCATGAAAAGTGTACCCTACAATCACCAATCATGAATACCTGGGCCACCACACCTGAGGCCCATCAACACACACACTTAACCCCTTCAGTACCATGACGCGTTTCCATATCCATTCTGCTTACTATCTGATGACTTTATACAGCTTCAGAAACTTTTGTGGTGGATTAAGATAGTGAAGACTGTGGCCATTAATCTTCTAACCTAATTAGACCCTTCCTAATGTCAATAAAATGGTCTCTAATCATACACAAATCTTAAGGTAAAAATTTGTCCTAGTATTGAAGGGGTTAACTCACCTGCAAAACTAACAACAACAACAGCTGATCTAATACAAAAACACCACCACAAGCTTTTCCTATTGTCCACCGCAAGACAATTAGATCCAATCACCGCCTGCTCACCTGTCCACATATTAATGAGGGCCGGCGCACCTGTCACCTGTCTGTCGCCGCCACCTGTTTCCTCTCACAAATTTCTTACCCAATGGATTAGATTTCCGTAGGTGTGTATGTATTTCTATTATTGTGTGTGTGTGTGTGTGTGTGTGTGTGTGTGAGAGAGAGAGAGAGAGAGAGAGAGAGAGAGAGAGAGAGAGAGAGTGTGTGAGAATAAGTTCGCATGTCAAACTCTTAACTATTCCTTCATCTCTCTTATAATTTCTGTTTCCTCCTCCTCCTCCTCCTCCTCCTCCTCCTCCTCCTCCTCCTCCTCCTCCCAACGAAAGCCCTTAATATTACAATTTAAAGAAACTAAATTATTTCACACACACACACACAGAGAGAGAGAGAGAGAGAGAGAGAGAGAGAGAGAGAGAGAGAGAGAGAGAGAGAGAGAGAGCCAGCCTTCATCAATCACACTTCCCACCGCATTATGCCCACACAGAGACAGCACAGCGCCGGATACGGATTCATTATCGGCCGTATTTCGTCCAAAGTAAAATAGCACCAGGTATTTTAATTGGAATTCCGGTAAACAGAGTGTGTGTCGCAACCGGAACCGGACACCAAATTATCGAGATGAAATTAGCCGGCCTGCTGTCATCGGTAGTGTATTTTGACTTTTTTCTTATTTCCTTATTTTTTTCCCAATTTTCTTTTTTCCATTTTTTTTTTTCATTTAGCTCATTTTTTTTCCCATTTTTTATTTCAGTTATGTTTTGTTTATCTTGACATTTTTTCCATTTTTTTCATTTATCTTTTATTTATTTTCTGATTTATTTTGTGAATTTTGACATTTTTTCCATCCTTTATTTTTCATTTATCTAATTTATTTTCTTATTTATTTGTGCATTTTGACTTTTTTTCTTATTTATTTATTATACTATTTTTATTTACACTTTTTTACTTTTCCATTAGTAGAAATTAGCATTAATGTCTATATAGCTTGTGATGACTCTCTCTCTCTCTCTCTCTCTCTCTCTCTCTCTCTCTCTCTCTCTCTCTCTCTCTCTCCAAATTTCCGGTGAAGGATGGAAAAGAGAGAGAGAGAGAAAGAGAGAGAGAGAGAGAGAGAGAGAGAGAGAGAGAGAGAGAGAGAGAGAGAGAGAGAGAGAGAGAGAGAGAGAGAGAGAGAGAGAGAGAGAGAGAGAGAGAGAGAGAGAGAGAGAGAGAGAGAGAGAGAGAGAGAGAGAGAGAGAGAAAGAGAAAGAGAAAGAGAGAGAGAGAGAGAATTTTTATCTGCCAACACAACTTGCTACTCGTCTTTGTGTTCCAGAAAGTCACTTATTCTCATTCATGGCATCTTCGACTACCCTCTCTCTCTTTCTCTCTCTCTCTCTCTCTCAGGTGGTGATGATACCGGTAACGTCCCTCTTCTCAGGTGATGGTTACTAATTAGGGTTCATAGGTATTCCAATTTAAGCTACGAGAGGATGGGTTCACTTACAGGTGCTCGATGGAAAATGTAAGTCTATAGCTGTGGTGATCAGTGAAAATGTGCAAAAAACAACACAGTAAGGGCAAAGCTGTGGTGATCAGTGAAAATTTGCAGAAAAAAACACAGGATAAGGGTAAAAGTAAAGAAAAGAGTGGAGGATACTCTGAATAAATCGTATGAAAGGATGAAGCGAAAATGAAAATATATAAAGGTAAAATTTGAAGCATAATAGATTAAAGGATAGTTTGAGTAAGTCATATGAAAAGGATGAAGGATAATAAAGGAAAATAGATGGATATATTAGAGAAAGGAGAAGAGACACTCCATATGGGAAAAGGAAAGACACACATAACAAGAACGTGTGTATCCTGCAAAGGACACACAAATAAATAACACCAGAAAAGTAAATGAGGAAATTAAAAACAAATACCGATATTAAAGAAAAAGAAAAACAAACCATAGGAAAATAAAATACCGGCACAAACATAGACGATCAAATTAAAATACGTAAATTAGGTAAAAAAAAAAATGGGACAACTGAAAGAAAAAAATTACGATACACAACCAAACGCACCCTAACCTCATAAACACACACACAAATAGAGCAACAGTAATCACATATAGAATTTTCTCCACGATAATTTCTACCTTGCAAGATTTGAGTGGAAGTCGAACACGTGCCTAAGTAATGCAGGTGTTGGTGTGGGTGTTACCAAGTGTCCCCACAGATGTGCCGAGGCAAGAGCACACCTGAATACTTATTTTCTCGAGTTTCATTCCACCCACGTCTCTCTCTCTCTCTCTCTCTCTCTCTCTCTCTGTCCTTTCACGCTCCACAAATTGTCCTCTTTCCTTCCTGTCCCTTTCTCGCGCTCTCCTTCTCCTATATTTCCTACTTCCTTCCTTTCTTCCTTCATTTCACTCCTCCTCCTCCTCCTCCTCAACACCAGTTTCACCACATTCACACACACACACACACACACACACACACACACACACACACACACACACACACACACACACACACACACTTCACATTTTACCGACGAACAAGTAGAAACTGTCCCCCACATTTTCCGCACGAGCTCCACAGTAAGAGGACTTTGCTTTAGCTGCAGAATTCCACTACGTTAGCAGGATTGTGTGTGTGTGTGTGTGTGTGTGTGTGTGTGTTCAGTGAGTTTTTCTTTGTTTCTCTCGTATTCGTCCTTACACACACACACACACACACACACACACACACACACACACACACAGTTTTGCCTTCCTTTTTCCTGTTATCTTAAAGCATCGTTAAAATTATGATTTCTTGTCTTTTTCCTTCTTTTCTTCCTTCTGGTACGTCTCCAATTTCTCTTCCTCCTCCTCCTCCTCCTCTTTTTTCTCTGCACAAAAATTTATTATACGTTATTATTCGCTTTTAATCTTCCAAAACAAACAAGTGAAAATAAAAAGTAATTATCATATGACAAATTTTTCTCATTTTATGCATATTATTTTACAATTAACACAATATATTTTTTCTCTCGCAATATCTTTTCACTCTCTCTCTCTCTCTCTCTCTCTCTCTCTCTCTCTCTCTCTCTCTCTCTCTCTCTCTCCTAAGCTTCGTTTTCTTTCTTATTTTTCTTAAGTGAAATAACTTGTTCTTTCCACTATTTTTTTTTCTTCTTTCACTTCCTCTTCCTCTTATTTCTTTTAAACATCACAAAGCGCAAAACTATGAATTCTCCTCCACCTCCTCCTTTTCTTTTTTCCTAACAATATTTTCTCTCCTCTTGCTCTTTCCCCTGTTCCTCCTCCTCTTCCTCCTCTTCCTCCTCTTCCTCCTCTCAGTCTTTTTCTCCCTGTACACTTCCCCTCGCGTTTCTTTCCCACCTCCTCTCGCTCTCCATCCTCGTTCTTCTTCAACTCAAGACGAAGGAGGGAAAGAGAAAATCCTGCTATGAAAACGTGAGGTCAATATCAAAATGAGCAGAAGAGAGGAAGAATTTTACGTGACGTGAGAAAAATGGGGAGAAGGAAAGAAAGGAGAGGAAATGCGAGGAAAAGAGATGAGAAGGGACGAGAACAGAAGAGAAGAGAAGAGGAGAAAAAGGTAAAGAAGGGAAGGGAAGGAGAGGAAATGCGAAGAAAAGAGAAAGGAAGGGATGGGAAGAGAAGAGAAGAGGAGAGAAAGGAAGGGAAGGGAAGGGAAGGGAAGGTAAGGGAAAGACAGGGGAGGGGATAATGGAAAGGAGAGGAAAATAAAGGTTTTAACGAGTAATTTTCACACGAGAGAGAGAGAGAGAGAGAGAGAGAGAGAGAGAGAGAGAGAGAGAGAGAGAGAAACTAACAGAACACATTTTAATTATCTAAATATAGTGACAGTGCCTTAGCCAATTACACTTCCAGCCAAAAAAGGCCAGCTCAATAATCCCATTAACTATCGCTCGCTTCACGGACACTGAAACCAATTACTGGGAAACGAAAGGCGGAAACAAAGCACGAAAATGTGAGGAATTTCGATCAGAGTACAAGAACTAGAAGACCAAATAAAAATAACACTACAGAACACTAAAAAAATATGTTAAAGGGTCCACTAAAAATATATATAAAAGTAGAGGTTAATTGTTTGTAGTTTCATCTGCCAATATAGTTGATAGATTATAAAGGGCCATCCGTAATATAATAATAATCGTAAATCTAAAAGTTTGTCCTGTTTCAAAACAACACACCAAAAATCCGCGGGTCGCTCGGCCGCTGTGCCCAGGCCAGTCCATATTGGTGGCACGGAAATACCTGGTGTGAGTTTATTGGTGCACGTAAAGGTGAGGTGATGCTCCCGTGCACACACACACACACACACACACACACACACACACACACACACACACACACACGCACACACACACACACACTCTCTCTCATCTCTCTCTCTCTCTCTCTCTCTCTCTCTCTCTCTCTCTCTCTCTCTCTCTCTCTCTCGTTTCACACAGGTTTTTTTTTTCTTCTCCAACTCTCCCACATTCCCTCCTTCCATCTACCTCTTTTTTTTTTTCTCTCTCTCCCTCATTCCCTCCACCATTCTTTCCCTCCCCTCCCTTATCCCTCCACTCCACCAGTCTTTCCCTCCCGTCTCCCCCCCTTCCCTCCTCCCCTCCCTTCCTTCCTCAGTTACCTGGATCATAACTTCCGGTCCCACTTCCTGCGCTCCACCTCAACTTCCGTCTCACTGGAGACAATTATACCCCAGGCCACCCAGCTCCTCCCACGCCTCCCCCTGGTAAGCCCCCAGTAACCACCACCTCCAACCCTCTCCCACGCTAATTTCCCCTACTGCCCTCCCGCTCCCATTTGTCACTTTATTATTTTTTTTTTCGTTATTGACTTTTATGTTCTGTTTTGCTTTATCCATGATCAGCTTTCCTTTCCCTGATTCTCTATTCCCCTTTTCTTTCTGGTTCTTTCCTTCTCTTTCTTCTCTTCATGTCTCTCTCCACCGCCGCCTCCTCTTCTCTCTTTCTCACAAATGTTCTGTTTTTTTTCAAAGTATACTTCAATTGTGGTAAGAAATTGCACTTAAAAAAATTGTGTTATTGTGTGTGTTCCTCTGTCTCTGTCTCTGTCTCTCTCTCTCTCTCTCTCTCTCTCTCTCTCCTCCGTCACCTCTAATCATCCCTTCATTTCTTTCCTTCTTCCCACGACCTTTTCGAAAATTTAACCTCGTCCTTCCTCTCTCCTCCTCCTCCTCCTCCTCCTCTCTTCCTCCTCCTCCTCCTCCTCCTCCTCAACCACCCACGCATCCTCCTCATCCTACTCCTTCTCTTCACCATCCTGTCCCTTTTCGCCCTCCTCCTCCTCCTCCTCCTCCTCATAAGTCTCCATCATCCTCCACCTTCTTCTCCTCCCATCAATTTTTGCTCCTCCACCTCTTACATCATCATCATTAAAACTACCTCCTCCTCCTCCTCCTCCTCCTTACCTGCAACTGGGGAGAGTTTGTCCAGTACAGCCCAGCGTTGTTTCCACTGCAAGGAGAGAAAAAAGGGAACACCATTAGACCAAGACTTTACCTTCAAATATTTCGCTTCGAGTTTAAAGCTAAGTTTGAATCAATTTTTGGGAGTGAAAACATCAACTTCGCCATTCCAAGCCTGGTCAAGTTTAGACATGTTTCCTTCGCGTGTTTAAGTTGGGTTAGATTTTTTGGTTTAGTATTTTATTATGTCTAAGTGGGGAGGTTAACGTTCTTTTCTCTCTCTCTCTCTCTCTCTCTCTCTCTCTCTCTCTCTCTCTCTCTCTCTCTCTCTCTCTTTAACTAATATGGCGTAAACTGTGCCATAATTAATAAAACTGCCTCATTATGCACGCAATTAACTCTCATTACGATACTTCGCCAATACCTGAACATTTTAATTACCAATAATGATAATAATAATAATAATAATAATAATAATAATAATAATAATAATATTATTATCATTATCATTATTATCATTATTATTATTAATACAATGATAATTTCAAAGACAGTAGTGAATACAAAATTGAAAGAGAGAGAGAGAGAGAGAGAGAGAGAGAGAGAGAGAGAGAAAATTCAGCCATAGAATACAAATAAAAGAAGAAAAAAGTGATAAAAGGAAGGAAAAAAACGCAATTACTAAAACCACCAAATTAGAAATAAGAAAAATGGTGGAGAAAAATAAATTACAGAGAGGAGGAAGGAGGAGGAGGAGGAGGAGGAGGAGGAGGAGGAGGAGGAGATCAATAAGAAAGGGGAGAGATAGAGGAAGAGAAAATTTATAATGAAAAAGAGAATGAGGGGAGAAATTATATGAATATTGTAATAAAGGTGAGAGAGAGAGAGAGAGAGAGAGAGAGAGAGAGAGAGAGAGAGAGAGAGAGAGAGAGAGAGAGAGAGAGAGTAAAAGAAGAAATGAGGAAAAAAGATAGGGAGACAAAGAAAACTAGAAAAATTAAAGCAAAAACACGTCATTTCAAGTAGACAACTAACTGCACAGGTGAGCAAAGAAGGAAAAGGAAAAAGTCAAGGAAAAAATGTGAAGCAAAGAGAGGAAAATTAAAGACGTCATGTAAATGTATAAAAGAAAGAAGAAAAGTTAAGGTAAGGAGAGAAAATGAGGGAAATGAGAGCACAGGAGGAAAGATGGAGGGAAAAAATGTTGGGAGACGAAAAGGTGTAATTGCAAGTTTCTCCAGTTTCCTCCACGTGGATTTTTGAAAGAAGGAAACGACGAAAGGAAAAAAATGTAAAGGGAGATGAAAGTAGCAGAAAAAATACCAAAGTGAAATAGGCCGGAGGAAAACATCAAGGGAAAATTAAAGGAAATGAATGATGATGAAAAGAGAAAATCACACACACACACACACACACACACACACATAGATAGACAGACGGTAGCTAGACAGGTAAATAAATAAACAAACACGTAAATAAATAAATCGTCAATGTATTCACTTATTCAGTCAAGTCAGTCAACCTATCAATAAACAGACAGACAGACAGACAGACAGACAGAGAGGAAGTTACAAGACATATTTCTTTTTGACTAATTCTCTCAACCCTGTTCGGGGATTGGCATGTAAGTGGACCTTTTTAGTTTAATCTTTTTTCGTCCCACTTTAGCAGTTTTCCCCTCTTACATAATAAAAATTAAACAGTACATAAATTACTCAGTCAATCAATTCAGCAGTCAATGTATCACTCTGTTGGTCCCACACAACACTCACCTTGCCAACAATCCTTGATGAGACACACAGGTGGGTGGGAAGGTGAAGGCAAAGGTGAACGCCAGGTAAGAAGGTAAACAGGTGCGAGCAAACACAGACAAGGGCAAAAAGGAGAGAGAGAGAGAGAGAGAGAGAGAGAGAGAGAGAGAGAGAGAGAGAGAGAGAGAGAGAGAGAGCATAAGCACTTCCACAGGCTAACTTCCTTCACTTTCCTCCTTGTTCTCCTCTTCCTCCTCCTCCTCCTCCTCTTTGTGTAAGTAAGGATTCAGAGGGAAGAGGAGAGAAATGTAAAGGCATTCGAGGTCCTATCCACAACCACACATCATCCACACATCTTCCATTATTACATGCCCTTCCTTTACCGACTTTCCCTTCTTCACCCACCCTCTTTCCTCTCCTCTTTCTACAGTAATCTTGAAACGTGGGAATGACAAGAAGTATAATTCATGATCCTCTTTTTTCCCCATATAACAAAACTTGAAAATGGACGTGAATGGTAAAGACAGGAAATTATTTAGTCCTTCTCTTTTGCAGTAGAATTCAGGCTTAGGTGAAGAGAGGATTGGAAAGTGAAAATGCCAGTGTTCCTTTCAAGCCTACATTTACAATAAGGGTTTGACAGAGAGAACGACTGTCAGGGTAGAAAAATTTGTTATCTTTTCCATCCTAGAATAACTTTCAGGCTTGGAAAGGAAGAGGAGGATTAGAGGAACTAAAACCATTGATCCTTTCTAACCTAAAACAAAACTCTTGAAAAAAAATGGCTAAAAGCACAACAAGCTAAATATTCCTTCCCTCCTACATTAATATTCAGGTTTGGGAAGGAAGAGAAAGGCTAAAAGGAATAACCCCGCAGTCCTTTCCCTAAAACAAAACTCAGCTTAGGTAAGAAACAGAAGCCTGAAAAATAATAGAAAACTAATACGCGAATAGAATGACTAAAACTACCAATTCTTTCCTTCCTATGAAAAAACTCAAGCTAAGGGAAAGAGGAAATGAGTGAAAAGAATAGAAAACTGATATTTCCTTCTTCCTTACGATAACACAGGAAAAAAATAATAATAAGAGAGAAACCAGAGACTAAAACTACCAATTCTTTCCTTCCTATGAAAAACTCAATCTAAGGGAAAGAGGAAATGACTGAAAAGAATAGAAAACTGATATTTCCTTCTCCCTTACAACAACTGCAAGAAAAATAATAATAAGAGACAAACGCGAGAGACTAAAGCTACTAATTATTTCCCTTCTATGGAAAAATTCAATCAAGGAGAAGAGAAAATGACTGAAAAGATGAGAAAACGAACATATTCCTTTCTCTTACAACAATACCGAGGAAAAAAATAATTAGAGAACTAGAGTGACTAAATATATTAATGCTTTCCCTCTTACGAAAAGCTCAATCTAATGAAAGGAGAAAACGATTAAAAAAGGTGAGAAAATAAACACATTCCTTTTCCTTACAACAATACCCAGAAAAAAAAAAAATAAGAGAAGAACTAGAGTGACTAAAACTACGAATTCTCTCCCTCTTACGAAAATCTCAATCTAAAGTGATGAGAAAACAATTAAAGAGATCAAACAAGTATATTTCTTTCAACAAAACCGAGAAAAAATAATAAGAGAAGAACAAGAGTGACTAA
>NC_059284.1:6862749-6870249 GCF_017591435.1 Portunus trituberculatus
GAAAATGCATGAAATTTTTTGACAACAGAAAAATATGAAGGTTCGTAAAATATTTCAATGGTTGTCTCTTTTTTTTTTTCTTACTCTAGTATCATAAATAAAAGAGAAAACGTACCTGGAATATTTAGTTATTGTTTTGTTTGGTTTATTCTGACGCAACGAGTGCAGGGAAGGAAAAACGTGTTAAAAATACCTCAATAAAGGCGAAATTCTCTCAAAACTTAAGCTTCATGTGTTACTGTATTCATTTTTATTCGTTCATCTGTTAGTGTACCTCTCTCTCTCTCTCTCTCTCTCTCTCTCTCTCTCTCTCTCTCTCTCTCGATCTTTGTACCTACTCCCCTTTCATTCCCTTTTACTCTCTCCTCTCTTTATTCTCTCCTACTTGTTTATTCATACGTTCTCCACCTCCTATCGTCTTTATCTATGCATTGCTCCTTTCCCTAATTCACTTTTTTTCTCTCCAACCCTTTGTTTTCTTCCCATTTCTCGTCTGTTCGCTGTTTCTCCTGTCTTTTATTTTGTTATTCTCAATCTTCGTTTTCTTCCCAAGCGTTTTCTATGCAGTATTAATTCCCTGTTTTAATTAATCTATTCAGTCTTACCGTTTTCTGTTTTGTATGGTTTTTCAATGGTCACTACTCTCATTAACCTCTCCAGTTCCTTGCCGAGTTTTCTTATTCATTCTGGTTACTATTTGGTGATTTTATACAGCTTCGGAAACTTATGTTGGGGTTTAAATAGTGAAGACCCTGACCATTATTCATTTAACCTCCATACTCAAAAATCATGGTAAAAATGCATCTCAGAACTGAAGGGGTTAAGCACTCCATATCACGTTTTCTATGCGGTATTAATTTCCCGTTGTCATTAATCTATATCTTAATACCGTTTTCTTTTTTGTTTGGTAAGCTATTTAAACTTTTATCATGGCCACTACTGTCATTAACCCCTTCAGTATTTGGATGTATTTTCACCTTGAGTTTTGGGTAACATAAGACGATTTTATTTACATTAGGAAGGGTCTATGGAGGTCAGAAGATTAAAGGCCAGAGTCTTCACTATTTCAAGCTTCACATGAGTTTCTGAAGCTGTATAAAATCACAAAATAGTAAGCAGAACTAACATGAAAAAGCGTCATGATACTGAAGAGGTTAAGGAGATCGGTGGCACCTTAACCGTCAAGATGGCACTGAAGATTGTGACAGATGTGGAAGAGGCGTACTTGGCAAGGCAGCTCGTGAAGGCAGAGGAGGAGAACAAGGAGGTAGCGGGAGATGACGATGAAGAGGAGGAGGAAGGGATGGGAGATTTGCCAGTTGATGTCTCCCCTCCTCCTTCGTTTTTGTTTATGTCTCATCCACACCCTCCCTTTTCTTTGAGCTTTCTATTCACTGTTTGTTCATTGCTCTATCTACATCTCGTTTTCCTCTAGAGAAACAGATCACAGGTTGAAACTGTCTCGATTTCTTTGCTATTCTTCATTTTTTTTTTTTCCAAAGATAGAAAGTGTTCATTTTTTCACAAGGAGAGATTTAAAAACCAAGAGCCATCTATAACCCGGATTGACGTGAAGGTATTCTATCTCTCTCTCTCTCTCTCTCTCTCTCTCTCTCTCTCTCTGTCTAGTGACCACACCTCAACCTTCACCGCTTCCCCTACTTACATAAACCGCAAAACACACACACATACACACACACACACACAAACACACACACACAAACACACACACACACACACACACACACACACACACACACACACACACACACACACACACACACACACACACACACACACACACACACACAAGCAAAACAAAAGGCAAACCACAACCATCGATAGAAATTTATGGCCAAACGTTCGAGAGGAGGAGGAGGAGGAGGAGGAGGAGGAGGAGGAGGAGGAGGAGGAGGAGGAGGAGGAGGAGGAGGAGGAGGAGGAGGAGGAGGAGGAGGAGAAAGCATTTTCCTTCATACAAGGAAAAAATTTGCTCTATTCTCTCTCAACATTCCGATTTTTCTCAAAAGCCTCCCATTCACAGCCTTTATGCTTCTCTCTCTCTCTCTCTCTCTCTCTCTCTCTCTCTCTCTCTCTCTCTCTCTCTCTCTCTCTCTCTCTCTCTCTCTCTCTCTCTCTCTCGTGTGGAAAGGAAGGCAACACCACAAATGGAGTGTAAATTATTAGGTAGGTGTGTTGAGAGAGAGAGAGAGAGAGAGAGAGAGAGAGAGAGAGAGAGATAGCACCTTCGCGTTCATTGGTTTCTTCCACCTCAACAAGTTTACACACACTCACACACTCACACACACACACACACACACACACACACACACACACACACACACCTAACTCTGTCTCTCTCTCTCTCTCTCTCTCTCTCTCTCTCTCTCTCTCTCTCTCTCTCTCTACCAAGCACCTCTCAACTTCAACTCTGTCCCTCCTCACTCCACTACCCCATTCTCTCTCTCTCTCTCTCTCTCTCTCTCTCTCTCTCTCTCTCTCTCTCTCTCTCTCTTCCAGTCCTTGCGTGTCTCCCCTCTTCCCTCTATCCAACTCTACTCCCATTCCTCTCTTTTTCCCCTTTCTCTTCTCTTTCATCCTCTTCTCCCCTCCCATCACCCTTTTTTTTTCTCCCCTTTCATTCCACTTTCTGTCTCCAAACCCATCCACCTTTGCATCAAATCCTATACTCCCCCAACTCTCTCTCTCTCTCTCTCTCTCTCTCTCTCTCTCTCTCTCTCTCTCTCTCTCTTGAATTATCCATTTTATCCATTGAGTGAAAAGTTTTGATACTATTAGTTGAAAATACATAAAAAATACATCATTATTTTTTTTTCATGCGAATTAATGTACAATAAAATGACAGTTTATCATTAGTTTGTTGTCTGTGGCGAATAAATGAATAAAAAATGGACCTGTTCAAATAAACCACTGCATTTTTTTTTTTTTTTTTTTATATATATAATCTTTCCTAAATTTTATCTTCCTTTTCTTAACATATAATTTCCATCGTAGGCTAAACACAAGACAAGACGAAAAAATAAATAAATAAACAGATCAAGGGAAAAAAAAAGCATTGTGTAAGTAACAGAATGATAAAAAGAAAAACTAAAATAAAAGAGAAAGATGAAATTGGAAGGAATGGAGAGAGAAGGAGGTGCGAAAATGAGTAGATAGGGAAGAAGAGGAGGAGGAGGAGGAGGAGGAGGAGGAGGAGGAAGGAGGAAAAGATATTAAAAGGGAGAAGGGAGGGGGAATGAGGTGCAAGGGAACTGAAAAGGAGAAGGAGGAGGAGGAGGAGGAGGAGGAGGAGGAGGAGGAGGAGGAGGAGGAGGAGGAGGAGGAGGAGGAGGAGAGCACCTTAATATCACGCAACACTCTAATATGCAACACACCCACTAGACATGCAACACAGGACAACACCTCACCTGGCCACAACACCTGAGTTTCCCATCCTATACAGAACATTCCCACGCCTCTCTCTCTCTCTCTCTCTCTCTCTCTCTCTCTCTCTCTCTCTCTCTCTCTCGTTGCTGCAGTGTGTCAATGTTTACAGCCGTCACAACAAACAGATGTATCAATCCAGTTTGTTATTGAAAAGAGTGAAGACAGGAAAAAGAAGTGTTTTGCCTACAGACACAGCTCTCGTGCCATCTGTAAAGGAGGAAGAGGTGGAGGAAGAGGAGGAGGAGGAGGAGAAGGAGGAAGAGGAGAAAAACGAAGACATGTACAAGGAAAGAGACAAACACAGCAAACACAAGTAACATACACAACTTAATAGGTAAAATTCATTCCTCTCTCATAGCATTCCTTCACATTTATCTCGGTAAGTGTGTTCACCATAGGACTGTTCCTGTAGTAACATCAATTAATGGTTGCACAAGAACATATATACTCCCCTACACCATTACTAATTCAACTCAACCATGTCTGGCCTCACCTGCCTTACCTACCAAACGCACCTGTCTTCCACCTGGCGTACTCTCTCTCTCTCTCTCTCTCTCTCTCTCTCTCTCTCTCTCTCTCTCTCTCTCTCCCCGCCTACTTCATCTCCGCCTCTCCTTCCTTCACGCTCTCTCGTCAATAGGTAAATATTTGCTTAGATCTCTCCCTCATACTAACCTATTCTAGATTTACACACGTGTCTCAGGTGCAAACATTACCTGTCTCTTCTAATCTCTCTTCTCTTATTGTTCGTCTGAGTGTATTAATATCACCTGTGCATTAGCGTTCGGTTCACACGCTAATTGATGAGAAAAGTCCTTACATGTGGCTCTTTACTCTGTCTGTGTGTGTGTGTGTGTGTGTGTGTGTGTGTGTGTGTGTGTGTGTGTGTGTAAGCCCTGCACTCAGCACCAGCCTCAGCACTTCAGCGCCACACGTCCAGAAGGTAATTAGGACTAAAGCAACGATAAATCAGTCTTAAAAGAGAGAAAAGAAAAGTAAAAAAGATTAATGCAAGATCTATTTTTTGTCTCCTTCCTGAGTGTGAGAAATAGTCGAGGTTCAGTATTGCTCCCTAGAGGGCTTTCCTTTGTTGTGTCTCCCTCCTCTCCCCTGTCTGTCTCTCTCTCTCTCTCTCTCTCTCTCTCTCTCTCTCTCTCTCTCTCTTAGGTCCCCGCTGCTCGTCCCTTACCCCAGCCATACTTTTTCTATGGGGTCCCCAACACACAATGCCACCAAGTTCCTGAGAGAGTTTGCAAGGACAAGTAGAGGCCCTGGAGTATACTAGCACAGGTTCCCCTTCTCCTCTGCCTTCTCCTTCTCCTCCTCCTCCTCTGCCTTCGCCTTCTCCTCCTCCTCCTCTTCCTTCTCTTGTACCGTTTTCTTTATCCAGTAGTCAGAATTACTCCCCCCAAACAGCCATGTAAGGTTCTAAATTCCCTTTACTGTTTGATTCTCCTTTGTTATTCTCCTCTTCTTTCTCCTACATTGAAGGAACGTGGTTGTTTGTTTGTTTTTTTTTCTTTGTATTATTGTAAGTTTCAGTGTTTCTCTTTCTTTTTTATTTCTTTTTTTAGTTTTCCTTTTCTCTTATGTTGTTATTTTTCTTCTCCTTCTCTTCCCTTCCTGTTTGTTTCTTTACTTTCGCTTCCACTTCCCTCTTCCTTCCTCCTCCTATCCCATTTGATTCTTTCCACTTCACTTTCCCGCCTCCTCTTCCTCCTTGTCTTCCTTTTATTCATGTTCTTTCCTCCAGTCTTCCTAAAGCTTTCTTCTTCCTTTCTTCCTCCTCCTCCTCGTCGTCGTCTTCAACTTTTCTCTGTTCTCCATTTTATCTATATATAACTTCCTTCTTCCCTTCTTCCTCCTTCTTCCCTTTCTCTCTTTATTTTCATCTTCCTTTATCTCCTTCCTCTTCTGCCTCTTTCCACTGCTGGTCTGAGAGCCATCATCTTCGTCCTTCTCCTCCTCCTCCTCCTCTTCCTCCTCAACATTCTCAAGTCTGTCGAAAACTGGGTACAAATTATTATCTAAAAACCGGAGCGAAACATTATTTTAGGAACGCTGAGGCGAGTCAAGTCCTCCGTTTATTTCATAGTTAAGAGAAGGGATAGCAAAGGCAGGATTATATAAGGATAAGGACAGGATTAGGGATAGGAAAGGATAGTTACAGGGAATAGAAATTGAATGAGAAGACAGAATGACGATGAATAGTGAAGCGTTAGGTAAAGATGAGAAGTAGGGGATGGATAAGATGAGAATAGGGAGGGAGAGGGAAGAATGAATGATGTTAGGAATAATTAAGAGAGAAAGAGTAAATGGATAGAATAAGGGTAGGTAAAGACAAGGTAAGATACGAGATAGACTAAAAAAAAAAATAGGTAAGTATAATGAAGAATAGGTTAAGATATTGGTAAAGATAATGTGGGTTAGGTTATGATTTATCTTTTTATCAAGTAAGGAGAGACATAACAAGGACAATATAAAGGACAGAATAAGAAAAGATAATGAAAGTTGAGAAGGTAAGGTAAAAATCTCTCTCTCTCTCTCTCTCTCTCTCTCTCTCTCTCTCTCTCTCTCTCTCTCTCTCCATCTATCTATCTATATATTTCTATCAAGGTAGTGTCGGGAGGTACAGTCAAAATGGAACAGGCCAGCGTCTATTTCAAGTGTACCTCGCCCCCACCACCTCGTAATGACTCTCAGGTACTCCACCCTCTCTGCACCTGGCCTCTAATTAAACTATTAATACCTGTCTACCTTGCCCCTTATTGATTACCTAATTTTAAGTGGCACAAGTTTTTTTTTTTTTGCTTTTTCATCTTTTTTTCCGAATTTCATCTAGTGGATTTCGTTTTTACTTTTATTTCTAAGATTTATATCATTTTTTTTATCATACCACAGAGTTATATTCGACTAAATCAATATCTTTCCTCTATTTCTTAATCATACTTACTACATTCCTTTTAAATATTCATACACTACTAAATCATTTGTTTTAGTACAAAAAAAAAATTAGACAAATTACAAAACAAAATCATATGGAGAGAAAATTCAAATAAAGACAAATTTTTTACAATCAACTCTATGAATATATAAAGTTACCACAAATTTCGTTCGACAAATAATACACTAACCACTCAGATATTTAAACAGGCGAGCAACTCAATCAACACGTCAACAAAAGACAGTAATCAACTCACCAATAACAATTTCCAACAACATAACACACACCCACAACACAAACACACCTGACCTACTAAACAAACACCTGTCCCAAAACACACACCATGAAACACACCAGATCAGCTCAATAACATCATACTTTTGTGCAGCATTTCACCGACGTTGCCTCCATAAATAAATAAACAAAGACGAATGTTAAAATAAGAACTGTACACTGTATAAATAGAAAGGAAGAGAGGAGAGAAGGTAAGACGAGAAGATAAAGACAGAATAAAAAGATGAATAAAAGCAGAAGACATCCATTACGAGGTACATCAGATAAAACAGAAGCAATAATAAAAAAACAAAGACAAAAAAAAAATAAAGAAAAAAAAGGATAAATAAGACCCACCCAACACATACACTTACATTAAAACCTCCATTATAAACACTACAACGAACACAAGTGGATTCCTAAGCAGTTATCTATCACCTGCCAATCCCACTCAGTTCACCAATACCTTAGGGGCCCCATTAACGCCACGCCAGCCCGTCACGTGACCACTTCGCTTCCTGACGGCATCACTAATAATCTTGACGGTCATTTGGGACAGCCAGCAATTGAGGAGGAGGAGGAGGAGGAGGAGGAGGAGAAACCTGAACTGTTATCTGTTATCGTATTTGCCAATGGACTGAATGCGAGATATCTAAAGGACTTCTATTCGTAACTCCTCCTCCACATCCTCCTCCTCCTCCTCCTCCTCCTCCTCCTCCTCCTCCTCCTCCTCCTCTACCAACTCATCTCGCTTCTCATCTTACTCTTGGCCTTCCTTGTCCTCCTCCTCCTCTGAATCATCATCGTCATCTCTTGTTCCTCTATTCCTCCTCTTC
>NC_059284.1:6875249-6882749 GCF_017591435.1 Portunus trituberculatus
CTGACCTCACTGTGTTGTATGAGAGAGAGAGAGAGAGAGAGAGAGAGCAAAGGGGTCACGGACATTCTCTCTCTCTCTCTCTCTCTCTCTCTCTCAACTGGGGTACTTTCACCCTCACCACCAGTGCTCCCAATGCTGTAATAGTAATAAAGGTATACATGTGTGTGTGTGTGTGTGTGTGTGTGTGTGTGTGTGTGTGTGTGTGTGTGTGTGTGTGTGTGTGTGTGTGTTAATATTGTCTCTCTCTCTCTCTCTCTCTCTCTCTCTCTCTCTCTCTCTCTCTCTCTCTCTCTCACGACCCCGTCACAATAACAATAACATTCACGGGAACAAACACTCCCGTCCTGTTCTTCTTGTTCTCGTCCCGTGCAGGTCAGCAAGGTCAGCAAAGGTCACGAGGTCACTGGTGTTTTACTGGCCGCTTTGTCTTACGTCTATGTTGATAAGGTCATGTTATTAAAGCAAATACTTCGGAATTACCAAGCTATTTCGAGATGTTTGTGTTCTTAGTACTAGTGGTGATGGTAGTAGTAGTAGTAGTAGTAGTAGTAGTAGTAGTAGTAGTAGTAGTAGTAGTAGTAGTAGTAGTACACAAAGACGAGAAAGAAGACGAGGAAGAAAAGGAGAAGAAAATGTGAGATGCGAAGACAACATGGGAATTGGAGGAGGAAGACGAGGAGGAGGAGGAGGAGGAGGAGGAGGAGGAGGAGGAGATGAGAAAATGAGGCGTTGGAGCTGAAGAATGTGAATGAGGAACAGAAGATTGTAAGAGGAGGAGGAGGAGGAGGAGGAGGAGGAGGAGGAGGAGGAGGAGGAGGAGAAATAAAATCACCAACACAGCCATGATTACTTTCAACATAAACGGTAATTACAGGAAAAAATACAGCACTCCTTACTCACTCCCTCCTCTGCCCCTCCCGTTCCCCACCCCGCCCCGCCCCGCCCCGGCCCAAGGGTTACCTGCTTGGGTCACCCCCCGGGGCGCAACACGACCTGCGCATTAACCCCATTGGGCATTCCTCGCCTCCCCTGCGCCACACCCACACCCCCCCACCTACCCTCCCCCATATACAGCATCAGTAATCCCCAGCCTCCTCTTCTCTTGCATGTTTTCTCCTCCTCCTTCTCCTCCTCCTCCTCCTCCTGTCAGATCTGGGCCGCGAGGGGTAAGACTGTCCATGGAGAGAGGGAGAGGAAGAGAGTGGGAGAGAGGGAGAGGGAGAGTGGGAGAGAGGGAGAGGAGAGGGAAAGGTGGTCCGTTGCTTCTCTCCCTTTATCTACATCGTCTCTCTCTCTCTCTCTCTCTCTCTCTCTCTCTCTCTCTCTCTCTCTCTCTCTCTCTCTCATTACTCTTCTTTTCCTCTCCCCTTTAAAGACTAGTTACCTGTTTCTCCCTCCCTACAAGAGAGAGAGAGAGAGAGAGAGAGAGAGAGAGAGAGAGAGAGAGAGAGAGAGAGAGAGAAAAGAATCATAACCATTTCAGACAATAAAAATGTGACCGTTGTGTGTGTGTGTGTGTGTGTGTGTGTGTGTGTGTGTGTGTGTGTGTGTGTGTGTGTGTGTGTGTGTGTCATCACCTCAGACAATCACCATTACGTTAGATTACTAGTGTTGTTTCTTTTATTTCTTCTCTGCAAGATTTAGAACTGACACTGCCATCACCACTATCACCATCACCACCACCACCACCACCACCACCATCACCACAGCTGCCATTACTACAACCAACACTACATTCTTAACTTCGCTAATAACACCCTGAGAAAGCCATTATCTCATTTTCCTTACATTTTTTTATTTTTCTTTAATCTTACTTTCCTCAGAAAACGTGATGCATCTCATAGTTCACGCATTTCTAGCTCTGATTTAACTAACTCACATAAATAATCCAGAGAAAATAAAGACAGGAAGAGATAGAGGAATGTACGAACACACACACACATACACCTGGACACCAAAACCTAATTGCCGGCAGGTAACACGTAGGTGACAATCTTTTTTCACACTTTTCTTTCTTTTCCTCTAAACCTCAATTTTCGTCTTTTTCCCTGTCTCATTTTTTTTTTCACTTTCTCTCTCGTTTGCGCTCATTCTTACATTCTCTTTCTCTCTCTCTCTCTCTCTCTCTCTCTCTAACTATCTACTTATCTACCTATCTATGTCTACTAATCTATCTATCTCTAAACATCTTCCTTTTATCCAGTATTCTTCCACCTGCCATTTTTTTCCCACATTTACTTCCTCTATCTCTCTTACTCCTCTTTCACCTCCCTTTCCTTCCTTCACCTTCATTTCTTACATTTTATTTATTTTTCGTCTTTTTCCCTGTCTCATTTTTTTTTTTCACTTTCTCTCTCGTTTGCGCTCATTCTTACATTCTCTCTCTCTCTCTCTCTCTCTCTCTATCTATCTATCTAACTATCTACTTATCTACCTATCTATGTCTACTAATCTATCTATCTCTAAACATCTTCCTTTTATCCAGTATTCTTCCACCTGCCATTTTTTTCCCACATTTACTTCCTCTATCTCTCTTACTCCTCTTTCACCTCCCTTTCCTTCCTTCACCTTCATTTCTTACATTTTATTTATCTCTCTGCATGTCTGTCCTCTTTTCCCTCTTTTCTCCTTTCCTTTACATCCCTCTTTTCCCTCCCTTTCCCTTTACTTTTCCGATTCATTTCCCCTTCTCACTCACTCCTATACCCGTCTCCTATCCTCCTCCTCTGTCCCTCTCCTCTTTCCCTTCCCTCTCCATTGCAGTCTAGAGCGCCGGGATCAAGGAAAAAGAGGAAAAAAGGAAGAGTGGGTGCCAACAGGGAACAAAGCGACCCCCTCCCTCTCTCTCTCTCCTCCTCTTCTTTTTTTTTCCTTCAGTAAAATAAAAGAAACGTCTAAATTTAAAGATACGCAGGTCACCTTGCTAAATTAGTAGTGCTTTGTATGCAGGTAAAAGTGTGTTCAAGATTTTTATTTAATATCTGTGTTTGTTGTGTTAATTTGTGTGTGTGTGTGTGTGTGTGTGTGTGTGTGTGTGTGTGTGTGTGTGTGTGTGTGTAGGTGGGTGAGTGAGTGGATGGAATGCAAATGTTTAATAATTTATAGTACAAAACTGATACTGCCTATACTACACACACACACACACACACACACACACACACACACACACACACACACACACAGTACATCAGACGCACGAAGCAAAAACAAACAAACACACACATAACACAAACACACCCAAGCAAACACACATCACCAGTACCATCCCCCTCCACACAACACACACACAACACTAAAAATTCCACCTACTTAAACTTGAAACTCAAAAGGCAACAGCGTCAAGACTTTCCTGCTACCACCACCACCACCACCATCACCACCTTCAGGACCCCCGAACAATTACTCAGCTAGCTCGCGGCTCTCAAGAAGACTGTCGCGCCGCTCGTAAGACTCCAGCGGGTCCTAGCGGCGCTCCCATTGTTCTTGGCCGCCGCTAACAGCCCGCTGGAGAGGTGGGGGCATTGTACCACTCCTGAGGCAGACCGCAAGAATGTTTTGTCCAGCGGAAAACACTAAAGCGAACGATACCGGGAGGGAGAGAGGCTTGGAAGGGTTGGGAGTGAAGGAAAGGGAAGGGATAGACCTGGAGAGGAAGGAACTGGGAGGCGCTTAGAAGGAGAGGATGAAGGAAGAGGGAGGGAGAGAAAGGAGAGAAAGGTTAGCCTAGAGAGAGGATGTAAGGAAAAGTAGGAATTTTGTAGGTAAAGGATGGAAAAGGATGGAAGATGAAGGAGGAAAGAGAGGAGGGAGAAAGAGGATATTGGAGGCATGAGGACGGGAGAGGATGGTCTTCGAAGGGAGAGAAGAGATGAGGAAGAGTGGTTCTTGTAGGGAGAGGGAAAGTGAGCGTCTTGGAAGGAGAACGAAATGGTCGGTTCTTGGGAGGAAGGACAGAGAGAGAGAGAGAGAGAGAGAGAGAGAGAGAGAGAGAGAGAGAGAGAGGATACTGCTTGAGAGAAGAGAAATGAAGAATCGGAAAGAGGGAGAGGGATGTTCTTAGGAGAGGAAAAAGCTTGGAGAGAAAGGGAGAGAGCAGTTCTTGAGAGGAAAAGAAGAGAAAGACAGGAGGAAAGTTGTTTCTTGGAGAGAGGAAGAGGAAGGGAGAGTCAGAAAGGCTACTGGCTATTGGGAGAGGGAGTGGCTGGGAGGAGGAGGAAGTGAAGCTGGTTCTTAACTGTTCTTGCCTACGTTTTCTGTTGATACCGTAAGAAAACTCTGCCCTCTAGCGAAGAACATCAAGGACTAGAGAAAATAACCATACTTTAAAAATAAGAAAAAAGAAAAGAACAGACTATACTCATGCAAGGCCCGTATTAAAAAAACGCTTTGCTTTCTCACCGTAACTATTTTCAAAGGCCACCGAGACAGCTAGCCAGGTTCTAACATGGATATCATATTAATCTATCACTAGAATCGTAGAAACAAGCACGAGAACCCACGTAACCTCGACCATATACGAATAATCTAAGTAGTTGTTTGGTCTCGAGTTTTTCTCCTATTAATAATGTAGGCAGAATGTTCATCTGTCAGTAGGACCATAAAAGCACGCTAAGAAGCTCTTATAACTTAACCTATAGAACCTTTTATCTAAGCATTCGGGTTCTCAAGAGTGTTTTCCCTTTTACAATGTGCAAATCTTGTTAAACTATCACCACAACTACGAAAACACGCTCAATGACATGTGTAACTTCAACTAGAGCCTTGTGAAGATAGAAGAGGTATTGCGCAGAAGTGTCTCAGAAAAAGGACTAAAGAAAGACAATCAACACTATTGAACACCACACAAATCTTCGCCCCGAGCAATACATCATAACCACAAGCATAACAGCATAACGTAACAGCCAGGGACAGCACCACGTCAGCACCGCGAGGCACCAATCCCCATCACGCTCACGCATCACACCACGTCACACCACCTTGCCTCACACCACTCGCGCGAACATCCGGTGCAGTGATGATATAAGCAAAACACGTAAAACCACCCAATAAAAATGATAGGTGCGCGGTTAGTGCCTGATAAATGTGTGGGTGGCAGGTCGAGATAGATGGATGGATATAGACAGACCGATGATAGATAGACAAATACATACATAAACGTAGATAGTAGATTTATACATTGGTGGATAGATAGATAGATGAAAAGATAGATGAATAGACAGAGTGAGCCAGATATGCAGTTACCTTACAAAAAGTTATAAATACACAATTTTAAATAGGCAGACAGTTATAAATAGATGGTTTTATTTAGACACTTATTGTTTTCTGTGTAAAGGGATACAGATGGCAGATGTAGATAGATATATATAGCTATGCACAGACAATCCTCCTCCAAGATAAGAGATATAGACAAAATGTATGGATAGATATACTGTTATATCTAAAACTACTGAAAACCATGGAGAGAGAGAGAGAGAGAGAGAGAGAGAGAGAGAGAGAGAGAGAGAGAGAGAGAGAGAGAGAGAGAGATCCAGACTTCAATATAGACATCCCAAACAAAGAAACTTAACCTAACAATATGAGAGATAGACAAAATACACAGCAATACTATAGATATGAAATAAACACTTTCCAATTGAATAAACCGTTCATACACACACACACACACACACACACACACACACACACACACACACACACATACTATATCTCAATAAATATACTTAGGCAGGTACTTATTACACTTAAAGATAAAGAAGAGCAAGAAAATTCGTAAATAGATTATCTTTTCTTGACACAGTCGCAGTACTAAGCCATGAAAATTCACAATAGCAACAGACATTACAATTATAAAAGTACAGAGCCTTGAAAACACCCTGCTAAATAGATTAAGAGAGGGATACGTACCCAAGAGAGAGAGAGAGAGAGAGAGAGAGAGAGAGAGACCACAGCACTACCCCTCAGCATTCATCTCGTGGCTCAAGCGCTATACCATTAATATAAAACAGACACACAACACAATACTCCTCCATTTAAGGAAACAGAACGCTATGGCTAACCGCTCCTCTCTCCCTCCCTCATCTCCCTTCTCTTTCTCCCTTATGGCCACGCTGGTTGCATGCGAAGCTAAAACTCCCTCTCCACCACCTCTCACCTCTCTCCTCCTCCACAATGCAATCAATAAGGTAAAAACTCCTAAAAATAGAACCTGGAGAGGACAAACGCCTCCACTTCAACACAGAATAGACTTTACGAAATTTTAGAAAAGTTCAGATTGTTTAAAGAGATACAGTGCAAGGAAAAAAAGAACACAAAGGTAAAAGTGAGAAAAGGCGTTTGTAATCTTTATAAAAATGCCTTGTGACGTAATAGTTTGAGAAATACGAGTGAAAAGTACGAAGGAATGTGTTTGTAATTCTTTAATAGTAGCAGAACTAGGTGTAAGTGAGAAAAAGTTGAAATATAAAAAAAGGAGAAATGTATATCTTTTAAAAACAAATATTGAAAGTTGCGTAGAAATGTATACAGTATTAAGAGAACACAACTGAAAACAATGAAAATTAAATAATGCATAAAAATGAAAGGGGAGAGAGATAAACTGAAAAAGAAGAAAATACGCAGGTTAAAAAAATGAAACTACAAATCTTTCTCCTCCTCCCCCTCCTCTTCCCTCATCGTCGTGCAAAATCAATCACGTTTGCAAGACAGGTGGGACTTAACAATCACAGGTGCTCATCAGGTAACGTGGCTGGCCAAAGTCACGACAAAGGAAGCAAAAAAAGAGAATAAATAAATAAAAAACGTAACGATAAATAAGCGGAAATATCTAACACGCCCAGATAACCTTCCTTGACCCCTGCTCTCTCTCTCTCTCTCTCTCTCTCTCTACTACTACTACTACTACTACTACTGCGGTATCAATTTTTTAATATTCAGTCCAGGAAAAGAGAATGAATGAGGAAGATGTATTGGAATAACTGCAATGCCTCCTCCTCCTCCTCCATGCCTTCCATTCCCAGGATATGTAGAATTACCCGGATATATCTTCCCTCCTCCTCCTCCTCACGACCCCCCGACCCCCCCCCCAACAACTTTGATTGCAGGTGCTGGGAATAAAATGTCGTCTGCATAATGTTTAGGAGAATTAACACACACACACACACACACACACTATACATTACAACGAGCTTCAACGAGAGAGAGAGAGAGAGAGAGAGAGAGAGAGAGAGAGAGCAAAAGGTCACATAATCAATCTTTGGCTATTATTCACGAAAGAGGAAAATCCATCTACTCAACTCTCTCTCTCTCTCTCTCTCTCTCTCATGCAGGCAACATCATGCGGCACCGCAGACCGTACCATCAGTCATGCTTGCTTGCCACACCAATGTTCCGCGCCAGTCATGACAGAGGTATTATAGAGGCAACTCACGCCCACTACTAGTTACAGACACAAGTTACAGAGCAGCAGCAGCTCATCCCGTCCCGCGCTAGTCGAAAAGGTAG
>NC_059284.1:6887749-6890249 GCF_017591435.1 Portunus trituberculatus
CTCCTTCCTCCCATATCTCCAAGTCCTCAGGCTACAGCAAGGCATCCCACTTAACAACTCCATCCTCCACCACCTTCCCCCAGCCTAAGTTCCCACGCACTCCCCTTCCTCACCCAGCCTCAGTAACACCCGTCTTCCCTGGAGAAATGGTCGCCTTGTTCGCCGTCAGTAGTGCACCAGAAGGCGCAGACGAAGGCAATCCCACCCATGCGTGTCTCGTTTGGTGCGTGACGGCAGGATGGTGGTGGTGGTGGTGGTGGTGGTAGTGGTAGTGGTGGTGGTGGTAGTGGTAGTGGTGGTGGTCATGAGCAAAGTTAAATCTTGAAAGTCAAATATAAGTCTTCATTATCTTATTCACTAGTTTGAGCCATTGTCTCAATATTCTTAGTACATAATCCTACTTAATTCAGTCCCATATTAAAGTATTTGATCTCATTTAATCCTACACACTACACATTACGGCGATGAATAAAGGGTTTGTTATTCTCGGATGATGAGTGAAATCCATTAATCCTATCACGATAATATACAAGATCAAAAGGGATCGCCAACTGACTAAATTAGCCTGACATAATCTAGCAAACTTCTATAAAAGTGTATAATGGAACGTAATGTAACTTAACCTATCCTAAACTAACAAAACCTAACTTTACCTTTTTAAATTTACCTATCCTAAGCTAATACACAAACAAAATTAATCCTTAGACATAAAAAAAATCATCATTCTTAAAATCAATTAATAAAACAAATAAATAGACAAAAGAGATGTGATTTAGAACTCATATAAAGCGTCGAAGACATCCATAGAGAAAAGAAGAAACTCACTGAGCACCATAACCTTAAGGAACTAATACATTAATTGACTAACAGTATAGCTAGGGAAAGGGAAAGCCAGCGACATCAGTGCATATATAGCAGTGGGAGGGGGAGGGTGTGTCTCCTCTCGCCTGCCAATAAATAGTTCGCATGGATGGACTGACAGATGCTTTCACTGCTGAGCGGAAACCTTTAAGCCTTTTCGTGTGTGATGCTCAGGCCCAGGTAAACCATTCGGCTCAGGTAAATTCTAATCAGTTTGGGATGAGGAGAAAATTATGCTGGGAGAAATGTTCATTGGTGTGAGATAAAGTGGATCTGTCTTATCTATCTATCTATCTATCTGTCTGTCTGTCTGTCTGTTTGTTATTATTTTTGATATTTGTTCTCTTTTTTTTCATTTATTTGAGAACTATTTTGACTGGATACTGCAAGAATATTCATAACGTTCTGATTGGCTGAATTGTTCTCTCTCTCTCTCTCTCTCTCTCTCTCTCTCTCTCTCTCTCTCTCTCTCTCTCTCTCTACGCATCACTTGACCTTTACGATAGCCAGAAATTTCATGAATACATTTCTATCTCTCTCTCTCTCTCTCTCTCTCTCTCTCTCTCTCTCTCTCTCTCTCTCTCTCTCTCTCTCTCTCTCTGGCACTCACTGCACATATTTTCCCACACTCAAAACCGCACAACGAGACAAGTCACAGCGGTGCGTGGCTTCGTTACCAAAAGGGAAACGAGAGGCGCCACTGGAGGGAGAGAAAGGGAGAGACGGGGAGCTGGAGTAGGAGTTTGTGGGTGTTATTGACCACTCAGCTCCTCATTCCACACAGCCGCTGTCACAGGTGCCGCTAACTGCTTCACACTACCCCTTCCCCCATTCTCCCATTCCCCCATTCCCCCTCACTCCCTCCCTATTCGCGATTTCTGTCAAGTTGCAAACGATACACTCACACACAGACGCACACACAAACACACGCTCGGACAAACATACATACAGACATATACACAGCTATTTACCAGCACTGCGGAGGATGCTGCCATGTTCTGCCTGCTGTTGCTACTGTTTCTGCTGTTTCTGCTGTTGCTGCGTGCGTGTGACGTGAGTACTGCAGTGTCCTAAACAGCGACTACGCTCTTACTGCTGGCGGGAAGTGCTTGTCCAGTGTGTGTGTGTGTGTGTGTGTGTGTGTGTGTGTGTGTGTGTGTGTGTGTGTGTGTGTGTGTGTGTCGTCGCTTAACGCGTATAGATTCTCGCTTTCCGCGTCTCCGTGACTCGCTACATACGCGCTTAGCTTCGCTCATACTCGTTTACTCTCGCTTAACGCCAAGGTTTGCATCTCGATTAATGCTGTGGATAGGTTTTCGTTTACGAGCTGCATACTGTCGGTAGGCGGTACGTGTGTTAGGTTAGGTTAGTAGTATTTTGTTAGTAGTATTTTGTTGCAGTAGTAGTAGTTGTAATAGTAGTAGTAGTAGTAGTAGTAGTAGTAGTAGTAGTAGTAGTAGTAGTAGTAGTGTTTTGAAATCATTAGTGCGTCATTTTATAGTTGTAGTAGTAGTAGTAGTAGTAGTAGTAGTAGTAGTAGTAGTAGTAGTACTAGTAGTAGTAGTAGTAATAGTAGTAGTAGTAACTAGTAGTAGTAGCAGTTGTTGTTGTTGTTGTTGTTGTTGTTGTTGTTGTAATA
>NC_059284.1:6892749-6895249 GCF_017591435.1 Portunus trituberculatus
GGTGGTGGTGGTGGTGTAGTGGTGGTGGTTGTGGTGGTTTTTCTTGCTGTTCTTTTCTTTTATGTCTTCATGTCGTTGTTGTTGTTGCTGCTGTTGTTGTTTTCTTCTTTGTCTTTTCTTTTCATCACCATTTCTTCTTCTTTTTCTTTTCTTTATTTTTCTTTTCTTCTTTTTTCTTCTTTTCTTCTTCTTCTTCTTCTTCTTCTTCTTCTTCTTCTTCTTCTTCTCCTTCTGCTAGTATTTCTTCTACAATTTTCCACTTAGACATTTATTTCTACTTCCATTTCTACTTGTTCTTGTTATTGTTCTTGTTTTCTTTCTTCCTCGATGTGGTGCTTCATTCTCACCTCCCTTTTTTTATCCCTCTCTCTTTTTTGCATGTCTTTCTTAAACAAGTTTCCTATTTTTTTCCTTCTCATTAGTCAAAAAAATACAAAAGAATACAAAAGAACTCCAAACAGAAACAAACCCTGAAATCCTTACTTACTGTGGTCTTCTGCCTGTCTATTACACACTAAACTATTACTGTGTGTCTACTCCAAAGTGGTTCCTGGGTCTGGGTTTGAGTAGGTGTCCCAGGGAATGCATGGGTGTCAGATCTTGAGGGAAACCGTGAGCTGTCCTTGTAATAAGTGCGTTGAACAGAAAACAAGCATCATTCACATCGTCAGTTACGTTATCAATAAGCCACAATATATTTGGAATTCAGGAGCCATTTTAGAGTAGACAGGGAAAAGGAGAGACAGGAGAGAAATGGTAATGTAGAATAAAGCTCTGGTCATCATATCACGTTTTTCTTTCCTTGATTTTCTTTGTTTTTTTTCGTTTTTTTCATTTCTGTAGTCTTTCTCTTCATGTTCTTTTTTTTCCTCGTAATCTTATTTTTTTTCCTTTTCTTATCCCTATGCTACTTTTTTTTATTTCTATTTTTTTTTTAGGCTTTCAGTTCATAATCCTGGTCTTCTTCTTCTTCTTCTTCTTCTTCTTCTTCTTCTTCTTCTTCTTCTTCTTCTTCTTCTTCTTCTTCTTCTTCTTCTTCTTCTTCTTCTTCTTCTTCTTCTTCTTCTTCTTCTTCTTCTTCTTCTTCTTCTTGCTGAATAATTTATGAACGTCACCAACTTTCATTTCCGTGTCTCCAGTTTGGTGCGTTAATTGTTATTAATTGACTCCTCCTCCTCCTCCTCCTCCTCCTCCTCCTCCCAGATTCCTCCAAATCTCCATGTCTCTCTCTCTCTCTCTCTCTCTCTCTCTCTCTCTCTCTCTCTCTCTCTCTCTCTCTCTTGATCTTCATATCCTTCTCTAGCTCTTGCTTCTCCCCCCCTCCTCCTCCTTCCTCTTCTCTCTTCTAGCACCTTCGCAATCTTCTTGTCTCTCCGTTACTTTCTTATCCTCATCTTCTCTTTCCTCACCTTTCTCCTCCTCTTCATTCTCCTCCTCCTCCTCCTCCTCCTCCTCCTCCTCCTCCTCCTCTTCTTCCTTCCTACACAAGATAGTTAAGTCATGAAGCTACAGAATGGTAGTTTGAGGAGAGAAATGGATCACTGAGGGAGGAAGGGAGGAAGGGAGGGAGGGAGTGAGGGAGGGAGGGATACAAGGAAAGAAAAAGAAGAGAGGAAATGGAGAAGCGAAAGAGGAAGGGAAGCATGAAAAGCGGGAGTGAAAGAGTGAAGGAGGGAAGGAAAAGGGGAGGGTGGAATAGGAAAGGTAGGATGGAGGGAAGGAAAGAGAGAAGAGGGAGAGAAGGAAGTATGGAGAACGGAAAGGAGAGAGAGGGAGGAAAGGAGATAAAGAGCAAAAAAGAGAGAATAGAGAGAGACAAAGCGGAAGAGAAACAAGGAAAGAGAAAAGGAGAGAAGGAAGTAGGGAGAACGGAAAGGATAGAAGAGGGAGGAAAGGAGGCAAAGAGGAAGGAAAAGAGAGAAAAGGAGAGAAATAGAATGATAAGAAAGGAAGGCAAAGAAAGGAGAAAACGGGAAAGAGAGAAGAAAGAGGTCGAGAGAAATGGAAAGAGAGAGGAAAAGTAAGAGGAAACAAGAGGGAGAAAGGGAAGGAGGGAGGTATAGAGAAAGGGAAAGAGGAGAAAAGGGAGGTGGGCGGGAGAGGGGAACATGGGGAGGGAATAGGGGGGAAAGGTTGTTGAGGGCAGATGGTGGCCTCGTCTTGCCATTAACACGACGAAGGGCGCGGATTGACTTGTCTAATGGCGGTGACTTACCAGTGACTTACGGCGAAGACTTATGGGAGTGACTGACGGGTGATTTATGGTACCACTAACTTATGGTAATGACTTAATGGTAATGACTTGTGAGTGATTAATGGCAGCGGTGACTTACGGAAATGACGTGGAAGTGACTTGTGGAAATGACTGATCGTGTTTTCTTTTATTTATTTGCTTTTCTAAATAATTTCTCATTTGATTTGATTTTTTTAATTTTTCAATGTATCAGTTCACTTTCTTAACCTCTTTAGTATCATAGCGTGTCTTCACATTCATTCTGCT
>NC_059284.1:6910249-6912749 GCF_017591435.1 Portunus trituberculatus
CCTCCTCCTCCTCCTCCTCCTCCTCCTCTTCCTCCTCTTCCTCCTTCTATCTTTCTTTTCCTTCTCCGGTCTTTTATTCCTCCTCCCTTTCTGATTTCGTTCTTACATACAGGAAACACTCTCTCTTTCTCTCTCTCTCTCTCTCTCTCTCTCTCTCTCTCTCTCTCTCTCTCTCTCTTTCCCTCTATTTTTCTCTGTTCTTTCCTCCCTTGTCTGTTTTCCTCTCCTTCTAGTACGAGTAGTTTGCCCTTGTTCTTTCCTCTCCAGTCCCTCCTCCTCCTCCTCCTCCTCCTCCTCCTCCTCCTCCTCCTCCTCCTCCTTCCCCTCACTCGTTCCCCTCTGTTAAAATAGCGAAAGCCCTGTTATTTCTTCCCTTCCCTTCTCTTATTCCTCTTTACCCTTACTTTTCCCCTTTTTCCCTCTCTCTCTCTCTCTCTCTCTCTCTCTCTCTCTCTCTCTCTCTCTCTCTCTCTCTCTCTCTCTATCTATCTATCTATCTATTTCTATACTCGAAACACCTAAAATCCCGTTTTCTATTGCCTCGCTCTTTAAACAAACTCTTCAGGGAATACCACAAGACATTCAGATTTTTCACACACTCTTCCCTACTTTACACCAACGTTCCCTCCTCTCTACCTTGTCCAACCTTGTCCAATAACTCACCTAACCTAACCTAACCTACCCTTCTACTTACTCTCTTACCCGTCCCATAGACTAAACTAAGTTAACTAAGTTTACTCTTTCATACTGCCTCATTTTGAATATTGTCACTCTGTGTGGATCTCTGCAGCAGAGACTCACTTAAAGCTTTTAGATAGAGCATTCAACCAGATTAAATTTCTTCTTCCTAATCTTGAGATTAATCTTCGGCATCGTCGTTTGGTTGGATCATTGTCCTATTTCTTCAAAATCATGTCTAATTCCAACCACCCGTTACATTGTCATTTGCCTGCCCCTTCACTACCAGCACGTGCTACAAGACAATCCTTGATCATGAATGACCGTTCCTTGTCTGTGAATCGATGTAATACTTCACAATTTTCCCGGTGTTTTATCCCAGTATCTGCTAGACTCTGGAATACAATTCCCAACGAGATTGTTAATTCTAGTAACATTGAAGCATTTAAAAAACGTGTGAATACCTTTCTTCTCTCTGAACTCACTACCTCTTAGATCTCTACCAATCTTCCTATTCTGTTGTTCATTCCTGTTACTTCCTTTCACTTATCGGTGAGGTGCCGCCCACTGGGCCTTTGGGTTTATGCAGTTATGCTTTCCAGTGGGTCGCCATCATTGACCTCATAATAATAAAAAAAAAAAAAACTATTACTTGAACTGTCTTATGAGCAGAGTTTCAAGACAATTTTGCATGATCCTTTTCATCTTTCTTCTTTAATACCACAATGAGCATTTTTCCGTGGCAATCCCCTCTCTTATATAACCAAAACTAACCTAACCTCTCATTTCTACTCTTGCCTCCCTGCCAGAGACTACACTATACACGTCATAACATCAAAGTAAGGTGCAGATAAGGAAGATGGCATAGGAAGGGAGAGGACCCCCAAAAATGTAATGTTTATGTGAGGGAGCAGCTGAGTAAAACTGACGCAAAGTACTTGTTCTTCATGGTGCCTCCTGGTGATGGATCTCCGAGGGTGCCTGGTCCTCTGTGGCAGTGAAAAATGAGAGTGATGGTGATGAGACGACGCAACGAATCACAGGGGAGAGAAGGAGGAGGAGGAGAAGGAGGAGAAGGAGGAGAAGGAGGAGGAGGAGGTGGAGGAGAAGGAGGAGAAGAAGAAGGAGGAGGAAGAGGAGGAGGAGGAAGAGGAGGAGGAAGAGGAATAAGACGAGGAAGAGTAGGAAGAGGAAGAGGAGGAAGAGAAAGAAGAGGAGGAAGAGGAAGAGAAGGAAGAGTAGGAGGAGGAGGAGGAGGAGGAGGAGGAGTAGGAGGAGAAGGAGAAAGAAGAAGAGGAAAGAAGGAGAGAAGAAAGAAGAGGTAGTCAATTGGTACAGGGCAGATGGTACTCAGGTCAGATGGTCAAGACAGATCGGCCTGAGTGCAAACAGTCCTCGGGACGTTTGGTGCTCGAGACACTTGGTATCCAAGCCGCCATTTGGTCATCAAGATGTCTGGAGACTCAGACGTCTGGACCACAGGCATCGTGAAGCCAGCGTGTGGATCCACGTTCACTAATATGTTTACCAACCCATCCATCTACTTACTCAACCGCGTCCACCCATCTACTCGACCACCCCTAATCCATTTACCCATCTCAGTCAGTCTCTCATCTGACGTCTTTCTTGGAGAAGGTAAGCAGCTCACACTCATGTGATATAACTACCATGCGAGAACACTTCTGGGTACTGTGATAGTATAGCACATTCCTCTGCAACCTTTGGATTTTCCTATCACATTCGTAAACCTGAGAAATAATAAGCTACAGGATGGTTCTTAAATCAGAGTACTTATATAACACACACACACACACACACACAC
>NC_059284.1:6917749-6920249 GCF_017591435.1 Portunus trituberculatus
AGCTTCCTGGCCACGAATATCATATGACTTCACTTCTATTCTTTCCTACGCGAAGGTGGAATATGTACCCTAATGTAACTGGCATACTCCTTGTAAATGGTACGTAAAAGGGACATTTCTTGTGAATATGAGTAATGAATTTATCTTTAACTTGAGTGGGAGTGTTTTGTAATGAAACTACAGCATCTCAACCCTTTCAATGCGATACGAGGCATTTAGCAGCACCAGAAGCAATGTGTGACGTCTTTGTAAGCATCTACAACAATGCTAGCAATTAAAAGTAGGAGTATTTTGTAATGAAACCACAACTTGTCAACCCTTTCAATGCCATACGAGGCAGTTACCAGCACGAGAGGCAATATGTGACGTCTTTATAAGCATCTACAAGAATATTAGCGATGAAAAAGAATATATTTTGCAATTTCTTCCCAGTTCAAAGTTTGGGTGTGGTTGTAGAATAAGTAAAGATGCCTCAGAGTGACTGATAACTGGGGAAAGGTGTAACGAATGGCAGTGAAAACCTTAATCACTACAGTCACGAGAGACAGGAAGATGAGCTTTCAGACTGACGTTAACCTCTCTGACGTACGAAACTATATTTCTTTAAAACTATGTGTTGGTACCTGTATTCCTGTGACAAGTAACACACTCTCTCTCTCTCTCTCTCTCTCTCTCTCTCTCTCTCTCTCTCTCTCTCTCTCTCGCGCGCGTGTCTTTGGTCGAAAAAACAACGAACCCACAATGTTTTTCTCCCTGGATTTGTAGAGATATTTCCGGTCTCATGTAAGGTATGGGTCCTCCTCCTCCTCCTCCTCCTCCTCCTCCTCCTCCTCCTCCTTCTCCTCCTCCTTCTCTTCCTCCTCCTCATTTTTTCTTTTACAACACCTCTTTTATTCCATCATATAATTTATTTAATCTATCTTTCCTTTTCCCCTCTTTCTTTCTCCAATTCATCCTTGTCATCTAACCATTCCTCCCTCTTGCCCCTCGTTACTTCATCCTCCCTTCTATTTTTTCTTCCTCCTTTCGTATTTTCACTCCTACCATCTCCCTCATTGCTTCTACTGCCCTCCCACCTCCCACCTCCCACCTCCCATCTCCCTCTCTTCTTCCTTTTGCTTCTCCCTCCTTACCCCAAAGTGAGCAGCCCATTACAACACGCTTCCCATTTTATCTCGTTCACGTCTTGTTCAGTCCCGCCAGCTCCTAATGGTAATGGCAGCAGGAGGGGAATCTGAAGGCAATAGGGGTGGGAGGAGGAGAAGAGAAGGCACCAAATGTCACCCCAAGAACGTGGTTTTTGTGTGTGTTATGATAGGAAGTGGTTTTCGGCGGAGTGTCACCTTAGAAATATGTTAGGTTAGGTTATGGTTACGTCTACCCCTTCCACGTCCCACAGACACAGCCTTCCTCGACCTAACCTAACCTACACTAACTTCACCTAATGTATCTCTTCAAATCTTTATGAATTCGCATTTTTTCCACCGAGAGAGAGAGAGAGAGAGAGAGAGAGAGAGAGAGAGAGAGAGAGAGAGACTATAAAGGTCAAAGAACATAAAGGTTTGAAGGGAGAAGAGGGGAAGGGAGAGGGAGGGGAAAAGGATGACTCACGTAGAGAGAGAGAGAGAGAGAGAGAGAGAGAGAGAGAGAGAGAGAGAGAGAGAGAGAGAGAGGAATGCGAAGGCGGAAGGGAAGTGTATGGGGAGGAAAGGGAAGGAGAGGGGAATAATTATAGTGAGGCAACTCGCGTTGAGGGGAGAGAGAGAGAAAGAGAGAGAGAGAGAGAGAGAGAGAGAGAGAGAGAGAGAGAGAGAGAGTGGAGAGGGAGAGGGAAAAGGGAGAGGGGAGAGGAAAGGCTGATTGAAGGGAATTAGATAGTGACATTAGTATATTTAGCAGGAGGGAGTTGTGCTCTCTCTCTCTCTCTCTCTCTCTAACAGTAAATATTTCGCTTAAAAAATTTTCTTACTTTTGTGTTGTTTTTCCCCATTAGTAGTAGTAGTAGTAGTAGTAGTAGTAGTAGTAGTAGTAGTAGTAGTTGGTGTTGCTGTTATTGTTGTTGTTTGGTGGTGATGACGGTGACAAATTTCCCCTCACTCTCCCTTTTGTCGACTCTCCCTCCCCTCACCTCTCCCTCTCTCCATTCCTCCATTTGCCCTTTCTTTCTTTCCTCCTTCACTCTCTTCTTTCCTCGCACCCGCACAGAGAGAGAGAGAGAGAGAGAGAGAGAGAGAGAGAGAGAGAGAGAGAGAGAGAGAGAGAGAGTATGCCTTTTCTTTTTATACACAAGGGGATTTGACAAAGGACTAACAAAAATATATATAAAAAAGACAAAAAAAAAAAAAAAACAGTACAACGCTTGACGAAACAAAGATTTTTCAGCATCAATTTATAAAAACTCGGATATATTTTCATGTACAAATTTTGAGTCGGTGCGAATTTCTCGTGTAAACTGTTTGTCCTTCTGTCTGTTTGTTTATCTTTCTCTCTGTCTGTCTGT